>NC_049990.1:12631690-12648904 GCF_000003815.2 Branchiostoma floridae | reverse complement strand
GGTCTATAGACAAAGGAAACCCACCTTACTCACCTGTGCGGTGTCTTACCTGGTCTGTAATGAAAGGAAATACACGTTACTCACCTGTATGGTGTCTTACCTGGTCTGTAATCAAAGGAAATACACGTTACTCACATTACGGTGTCATACCTGGTCTGTTATAAAAAGAAACACACCTTACTTACCTGTATGGTTTCTTACCTGGCCCGTTATCAAAGGAAATACACGTTACTCACCTGTATGGTGTCTTACCTGGTCTGTAATCAAAGAAAATACACGTTACTCACCTGTACGGTGTCTTACCTAGTCTGTAGTCAAGGAAACACACCTTACTCACCTGTACGGTGTCTTACCTGGTCTGTACTGAAAGGAAATACACGTTACTTACCTATACGGTGTCTTACCTAGTCTGTTATAAAAGGAAACACACCTTACTCACCTGTACGGTGTCTTACCTGGTCTGTAATGAAAGGAAATACACGTTACTCACCTGTACGGTGTCTTACCTAGTGTGTAATCAAATGAAATACACGTTACTTACCTGTACGGTGTCTTACCTAGTCTGTAGTCAAGGAAACACACCCTACTCACCTGTACAATGTCTTAACTGGTCTGTAATCAAAGGAAATACACGTTACTCACCTGTACGGCGTCTTACCTAGTCTGTAGTCAAGGAAACACACCTTACTCACCTGTACGGTGTCTTACCTGGTCTGCTATAAAAGGAAACACACCTTACTTACCTGTACGGCGTCTTACCTTGCCTGTTATAAATGGAAACACACCTTACTTACCTGTATTGTTGTCATTTATTAAGAAGAGAAAAAACAATTTGTTTGTAAATGTTAATAAAGGTACATTTTACAATTGAAATTTTCTACGTAATAACTACTAGTAAATGTTATAAAACATTTCCTTTCTGTACTCAGAAGAGGAGCCCGCTCGTGCCATGTTCCAACATTTTATTAGGCTATTAATAGCATGTGGGCACATTTTTCTGCACACAAATAATGCAATTAATATTGTTTATGTGTCAACTTCTTCCAATACTTTAAAATATTTAGGAAGTGAAACGAAATACATTTTTGTATTTGAAAAAAGTTTGTACACACTGTAACAGATACTCATCTAATCAAATCCTCATTGTAACAATGTTTCTGTGATAAATAAAGATAAGAAAAGTCCAGTTTGGTGAAGAGTTATTATAATAATGTAAATAGTATTGTTAATAATAAATAGCTATGTTTTTCTAGTATTGGTTACCTGCCCCTAGTCAGGTTTATAACACTAATGTGTCTGAGCCTTTTGTACATTAATTGGGCACTGAGGTGAATCAATATCCATATTTGCACTAAGTTCCTCAAACCTGGGTAATTATAGCACAGAAAAAAGGGCCACAATGTAGATATCAGTCAGATGATAGCACTATGAAATGAAAATCTTGTTCAGAATTCACTCTAAAATGGTTGTATGATTAGCTATGCTACAACAGTCCCTCCCGCGATACTTATAGAACAGTCCCGCAAGGAGGTCACATGACTAGTGCCCGCCATTTTGAATTGCTATAGTGAATGTATGGTAGTATCGGCGGCGTACATTTTGACCAAAAACAGGGACTTAAAATGCTTGTAAAGCACGGAAACTCCGTACACATCAATGGGACACCATCTTGAACATGTTTGTGGCGGTAGGTTTAGGTGTCGTTGCGCGACGGCCGATATTTTTGTGGATATAGTGGGCATTCGCTAAAAAGACATTTTGCTGGGCGTTCGCTAAAAAGACCATCGAGAATCGAAAACTTTGATTTATGTCACTTCGGGTCAATGGATTGACTTGAAACTCAGGATTAATACATGGGAGCACAACGTGGACATATTCCAAGCAAAAAAAATGAGATTCGTGCAGCGCGGACTTCTCTAGAGTGGGCGTTTGTGGGCATTCGCTAAAAAGACCATGCGCGCTGACATAACCGCCCCCAAAAGAAAACACGCACAAATACACTGATGACTACGAACAGCGGGCTATCGAGTATTTCATATCACGTTTGATATTTCTAGTTGTATCACAAACACGAGAATTTACATTGGAAGCTTATATAATATCGTTAACGCTGTAGTGTCTTACGTAGAAGATGGTGACACCGAGTTTCAACCACCTGTCGAACAAGTCAACTTGTCAAACTGCTTGAAGCTATAGTCTGTTCGACTCCCTCCCGACGCCGTTCGTTTGGCGATAAAGTAAACACAACCCCATGCAACACATTACACTTACGTCACCACAAAAGTGTTGTACGCTTATGTTATCTATCTAAAACTAGGACACGCTAGGTGTTTGTACAAGGTTCACCAGAAATCATCGACACCGTCGGCTCACCTGAAAAATACTTCCGCCTTGCCTCCCAGTAACTGTTTCGCACCAGCGTTTGTCTCACACCAGTGTTTCAAGTGAGATCATCATGTGAAAATGAGCGCGAAATTCAAATGGTGTTAAAAGCTGGCGCTTTTATGTCGTTGATTTCCACTGAGTGCCGGGAGTGAAAGTATGAGCTTGAGATATCCCCTATTTAAAAGCACATTGGTCCACCTCTAACGTTATCTCTTCTTAACAAGCGTTGTCTCAATATTCTAATCTACTAAGTATGGGGGGCACAAATTTGTATCACCTTATTTTGAAGGAATCATCCGCGCGTTTAAATTGTAGAGAGCCTGGTGTCACCTGTAAAAATAGTGAGATACGGTGACAAATAAACAAGATGGCTAAATAAAAAAACAAGAATTGAAGTGATAAAACATGGTACTGTAAATGATTGAATTTCGCGTCAGCGGGAAAATGGAGTGTATTAATTACAGTAAATGACGGTATCTCCGCAAGATATATCATTTAACGTTATGGAAGTGGCTCTTGTAACAGTATTATCTAACTTACCCGGAGCTCCCTATTGTCACGTTTTGAACACGTTGATTGGAATAATCAGAATAAAGCATTTAAACTATATTCAATTTCTTCATTTTTTAAAGTTTGGTAACTACATGTATCATAAGTTATGCTTACCAGGGAGCAATTCTACGGAGTTGAAAAAAAGCCCCCTTTGGCTAATTCTTTATAGTGACATGAAAACTTCTTTACTAGTGACACGTTAAAAACTGTTGCACAAACACTTGTTCTGAGTCACATGGATTATTGTGCATGTCTTCTGTCTGCGAGTTCCCAATCTCATTTAAATAAACTACAGACATTGCAAAATAAGGCTGCCAGGCTAGTACTTAATGGAAAGTACACTTCTAACACTGATGACTTACATAGAAAACTGAACTGGCCAAAGGTAAACGAACGACTTTATACCCGAACCCTCACTATGTTCCACAAAATCCTTACAGCTAAGAAACCAGAAGCTACCTACAAAAGACTACATGCAATCAAAAATACCCACCGACACAACACCCGACTAGCTCATGGGGGGGGGGGGGATTAAGATTGCCCAAACCCAAAACTTCTGCTGCTACCTTTCCTTTATAGGTGTGTTAAATCCTACAACTCATTACCACAACACTTCAAATCAGCCACACCGTCCATGTTCAAAAAGCACATCAAAGACAGACTAAATACACAGACACAAACTTACAAACCTCTGCAGCACTGGTGGTAAGACATTTATTGACAACTATGTATATAGAATTAATGTTTAGAATATTTGATACTGACCTCTGACCTCTCAGCTACTCGATCTCACAACTACATTTACTTTTATTTTAAGAATAAGGTTTTGCGGTAATGTTTTCCTTTAAGTATAACGTTAAGTGTATATTTAGGTTGGTTGGATAGGTTGTGAATTAAGGTGTAAATAGTCTCAATGTTCTGTTAATGTATTATGTTAAGTGTTTGTCTTAAGACTCCAGGAAGATTAGTGACGCATTGTCAGAATTGTACATGTATTCACTAATGGAGATCTTTTCAATAAACTTTGTGCAACAACTTTCAATAATCTTTGTGCAACACTCCCCGCGGAGTGTTTGAATTCGCCCTAAACGGAATGTTAAACTGGCTCCCAACACGTGACAATCTAGTTCGATGGGGGAAAATGTTGTCACCCAAGTGTCCACTCTGCCAAGGACGACAGACTCTGTGTCATGTCCTCAACATGTGCCCAGTAGCCCTTAAAGACAGGTACACCTGGCGACATAACAGTGTCCTTAGGGAACTGGTCACCACCCTCAAGGTGTGGCACGCCAAAGCAAACCCACAGACCATAATCAGGTGCGATCTGAGCCAGGACTTCATCGAAGGGGGAACGCACACAACAGTCCCTCCAGACATCCTGCCTACTTCACTGGTACCAGACATCACCATTCAGGATCCTGTACAACAAACACTGAACTTGGTTGAACTTACCGTCCCTTTTGAGCAGAATGCACAGCACGCCGAGGACAGAAAAATGGCCAAATACGAATGTCTGATCAATGAAATAAACTCGCACAGTAGTTACAGGGCTAGCCTTGTTACAGTTGAAGTAGGGAGCAGAGGTTGGATTAACGGCGAGAACACTGCAAAGCTGAAGTCACTCTGTCCGGTCAGCTACAAAGACCGTGAAGTGAGACATCTTAAAAATAGACTGGGAAAGTGCGCACTCTGTGCATCCTATGCTATCTACTGTGCCCGAAACACACCTACTTGGGACTGTACGTCAGGACTGTTTATCTACAGAAACTAGTTGTATCTGGGTCTAAATTTTATGATGTATCTGGGCCAAAATGTTATGAAATGTGACGTTAATGTTTTTAAACGATTTTAATCTGTCACTGTACTTCTTTTTAATACCTTGCGCCCTCCTGGAGAACAGATCTAGACAAAGGGCTGTCCTAGGTTTTTAGCTTGTAATATTTACATGTATGTATTCATCTTGTGTGTAATAAAGATGATTTTCAACCCCCTAAACAAAACTTTACAGCTACAGCGCAAACTAACCTTTGTAATTATTTACCATCTATTGTTTACCGGTATCTGGTGTAAGCACAACAAAGCAATTTGCTCACTGGTGCTTAATTACTAAAAAAAGCATTCAACAAAGCATCTAAGCATTACGATACACAGGTGGAGATGACAGAAACACTATTTAGAACTATGACAGAAAGTATTCACAAACTGTTGGAAAGATAGTTGGAAAGTAGCCAGATAGCGTTGGAAATTTCGCGGCATAATTAGGTAAAAGACCACATTCTCTCAGTGGTCAGAAATAAGTAGGCCAGATAATGACCTTTGGATTATGCGTCCCCCCATCCCCATGTGTAAGAGCGAAAGGTCAGGAGTTGCATAACGATTTCCTTTGAGAGGCTGCCGACGGGTCTAAGTATTGACATTTTTTTTTAGATTAGGTATTGGCATGGCATGTAGAAACATGAATTTATATACATCTACTAGAAAGGCCGACATTTGCTTGAGAGCAAATACAGCATATTTCAGCCATCTCTTACCAGCAACAGACTGTTCCAAAATCGCCCATGTGCAAAAATGGAACATATCTATCTGAATAAAATTACACACTTAAGCCCAAACAAATGAATCTTAGAACATATCAACATGCAAGAATGAACTTTTCCAGTGTACCACATGTAGAAAGGTAAAATAGACCAGTCCAAAAACATTCCGCTAAAAGATGAAATTTTGAATCATCACCCGTCCTAAAGTGACCATGCAAGAATGGACTCTTCCCTATTTAAGTGGATTAGTCCCAAAATACTTCCGTTAAAACATGACTTTAACAACGTATATATAACGACCTTGCCTGGACAGATCGGCGGATGGCTGGGACTATCTTTCTGTGAAACAATTTTTTGACGATGCAAATGTAAAATCTACTGCAGCGGTTTGTGTTTACTTTAAGCGAATGGCTTGTGAATGAGAGTCGAATTGTCTGGATCACAGACCTTTGAACACAGCTCGACAACTCGTTCGACAGGTTAAAGTCTTAGCTCAATCGCAGGTGCCATTTGTTACAGAGGAGACATTACAACAACAGCGCACTACGAGGGTGAGTCAAAAAGTAATCCCATCTGTGCCATACCATGTTTTCGTAGCCTACTTTCCCAATACCTATTAAGAATGTTTAACGAACAAGAAGTGTGCTAAGTTTCGCTTCTTTTGGTTCATGAGAAATTAGCCAACACAGCGCATATTCAGGACACGGACGACCGTCCGACAAGCTTTTATAACAAAGGGTACATTATGGCGGCACTGTTCCGACATTTCCTTTCACCTCAATTTCCCGTCCGTATTCACTATAACTTGGCGCTTCTGTAACTAGACTCAACTCATACCTCACGCCACTCTAGATGTGATTAAGAAAACTGATTGGAGTTCATCAGAAATGATAAAAAAATTGATGTAGAAATATGCATTTTTTTCCATGTGCATTTTCAATAATTGTATGTGGGTCGCGGACGTTTTAATCGAACCTCCCCTGTGCGCTGCTCTTTGCTTCTGTAGGACCTACAAGGGAACTGTTATCTTAAAGTCGCTAAATCTGAACAAAATATTCAGATATTTCAGTCCCAATGAGACATTATGCCCGTACCTTTATGCCACATTTGAACTATGGGAAAAAGACCCTGCTACGATATAAATAGCGTTACTTTTGGACTCACCTTCGTCGTATATTCAGAATGTTTCAAATAAATGCGTATTTGAAATGCATTCTACGATGATTTTCTTCGTTGTGACTCATGAAAGATTGCTTTTCACTGAAATTGCCCACCCACAGTGCAGACAACAGCTTGAATCAAGATGGATCCAGTTTGGAAGTTTGTCCTGCTGCTGGCTGTGTGTGGATCTGTCACTGGTGACTCCGCCATCCCCGTGGGGCACCTGCAACCTCTGGGGGGTCATCGACCTCCTGATGTTCCCATAGATGAGCTGCACACCATCCCACATCCACGGGTAGGTTTCTGTAGTATTATATTCTCCTGTTCAATAAATTTGATACGTATTGTCCTCCTGCAGTCATTATGTCTACCAAAACCTCTGTTATGTAGCCTTGGTACCATCTGGAAAGTAGTTCACTCCGGCATTAATTATATACTATATATATACAGTCAGACGCTTCTAGCTCTGACATTCATTATACACTATATGATTACGTTATATATATCGCTTGTCTGCTGTTCTGTCTGGGATCCTAAACCACGTTAACGTCTGGAAATGTCTAAATTTTGGATGCAGGAATGGGTTCAATTGATCATCCGAATAGACATTCCAACACTGGAAAGGCCCTCCGTCTGCTTGCGGGAAGGCCAGTTGTCATCAAACGAGTGCTCTAGAACCTATTCCTTGATTCGTTCATTAACCAGCATCACCACCAAACTATTTGAATGCGTAAAGTCTCCAGACGTATAGCAGAAGCGAACATAGGAGCGAACTACTATCCGGATGGTACCCAGGCCACTGTTATGTGCAAATGTCATGGAAGTTATATAGGCTGAATGCACAGGCTGAAGATGATTGATAATATCTTAATGATATGAAATATTTTGTCTGTTCAACTGTAGGAGTTCTGGGACAAGTATGTGAAACATGAGAAGGCTGTGATACTACGAGGTGCTGCAAAAAACAGCCCTTCCTTCACATTATGGACAGATGAATACCTGAAGGACAACTATGGAAAACTAGAGGTAAGGCCATACTGAATTGATTAATTGGTTTCATAGATTCGCCATTTTTTCATCCATGAAGGATTATAAGTACACTATTTAAAAACTATTTTGGATAATTTTCAGCAAACAGTTACTGTACAGTAATTGTGTTTGTTTGCTTTTCTCAAGCTGAAAACTTATTTTCTATGTATTGTATTAGCCCTTGTTTTTACTCCAGAAATTTTGCAAACTTTTTTTTCTCTCGCCCTGTTACCCCTACATTTTCTTTAAAAATTTCAAACAAATTGTATCAAGACTTTGCCACAGAATTTAGGAACTGTTTGGTCCACTTGAAGAGCAAATTTGTGTGTCTTGCTCAAACTTCAGATATTGTTGTCATCTTACAGATTTCTTATATAGTCGTTAAAGTAATTATATAATCAATAGGTGAGCTGCATACAACGAATCATTTTTGTTTTCCTTAAAGGTTCGTTTAGAAGGAAAGAGGGAAAAACACAGCTGGCTTCCCATTGGAGTAAAGGGAATAGGACGAGACACCATAGAACACTTCCTGGACACTTATCACGACAGTGATGCGTACATAGTGTCACAGTTACCCACGGACATGTACCATGAAGTCCTGGTACAGCCTTGTCTCACCTGTGGCAGCTTCAGGAACAGTCTTGTGGAGGTAAGGCTTCTGGAAGCTAACCATAATGATTAAGACATTTGTTACATAACTGAGAAACATTGCTAAGTTGTCTTCTTTATCCCGTCAGTTGTCAAAGTATGACACTGTAGATATAGGCTAATCTCCTAGCAGATTTATCGGTGGCAAAGGCTGGCCGAGCAACCATCAAAACTGGCCAAGTTTTTATACTATCTCATGCGGGTAAGTCTGCTGGATTAGGTATAGGTGATCTACAGTGAGTCATAGTTCATAGTTTGACTGACTACAAAAGATGCAGAGACATCTAGTGTGTCTAAGATTTGTATAGTTTGTAATTGTCATAAGCATTTTTCTTGCTGTGTCTCAGATTGATCTGTGGATGAGCTCTAACGGTGGCAGCAGCATTCTCCACAAGGATGCCTTCAACGCCATCAACTGTCTGTACAACGGTACCAAACACTGGAAAATGATTGAGCGCAAATATGAACCTCTCTTACACAAGGTAAGTGTTTTTCTGGTCTAAACAGTGTAAAAATAATCTGCAGCTAGTTTGACCAACTGAAGACCTTTGATGTAGTCCACTAGTCAGGACAGGATAGACAGACACTGTGTACATTGTACATGTTCAGTATATTATTATTGTTATTGTTATTGGGTGAGCCGACTGCTCTCTCTTGGCTGCCAGGGGCTGAATTGCGAGGAGCCTACAATAGGCGGGACTAACTCGCAAGTGTCTGGAGCAAGCTGCCATTCGGCGCAGTTCAGGTGACCTCAATATGACAGTAACTGCCCCAGGTGCAGCCAAGGGACTGTAGATTTTAGTTTGTTGTATGACAATGCACAATTGTTTATTGAAAATTGTAGAACAGCCCATATTGACACACACACAGAAACACACACACTCACACATACATGTACATGTAGGTAATACAGATCTAGACAAGCCCCAAACAACATTTCACTTCCTTAGCCTGGAGGTTTTGAGAAACTTGAACACATTCTGTGTAGTTGTTTTTTATGTTTCATACTTACAGTCAGTGTTTGTTGTTTAGGCTTGGGAGCCGTCACGAGAGATCGGAGGGTACTCAGAAGTTAATGTGCACCAGGTTGATCTACTGCAGCACCCCAACATGGCCAAGGTTCGCTGGTCCAACTTCACCATTCATGCAGGGGACTGCCTGTATCTACCCAAGAGTAAGTGTCACCAGTTCAGCTGAACTCCATTCATGATCGGTGTTAAAGCCCTACCCACCTACCTACGAGCTAAAGTTGCCCATACATCAGAACAAGGGGGTCATACTCCCTGACTAGAGATGCATCAGGCCTGGCGCCCATTTCCGCTTCAAAGGGCTCAGAGCCTTACATAGGTGCATGCACCACAGCAGGGGGCTAGCTATTAGTCCACCGGTAGTGTAGTATGTTTAGCTTCAGGGCTATCATCCATACTCTGCCTGTTAGCAGAGAAAGAAGTAAGTACCATCTTTGGTATGACTCGGCCACAACATCCAGTCTTCCATTGTGCTCTCCCATCCAAGGACTGACATGACTGCATGTTGCTCAACTTCTGAGATCAAGGAATCAGGTGTATCAACGCACCACAGCTGAAGCATACCCACCTACCTACCTACCTAAAAAGTGTTAAAGCCCCTCCCATACTTTGATAATACAGCAACCCGATGATTTTCGAGTGCTAAAACCTGTTCTCTTCTTTGGCAATAACTGCAAATGCTGCACCAATGGACGGTGCTCTATCTAATTTTCATCCCGACCCCATCAACCTAGCCTGAAACATTGCCTCTGTGTGCGCTCCCAGGTTACTGGCACCAAGTGGAGTCAGTAGGAGATGTGAACCTCGCCGTGGCTCTCCTGTTTGCCAGGCTAGAGGAGTTTGATGACTCTGACTGTGACACACAGAAGGTGGAGTACACACCCCTCAGCGACTTTCAGGTTAGTTTCTATGAATTTTATATCAAATGCTTGTTTTCCATTTTAGTCTCATACATGTAATGTTGTAGTACAGTATGTAGTCTAGCTACTCAGGCTATTTTCCTATAGATAAGATTTGACTGAATCTGTGTTGATGAATTGAGGTCCCAGACTAAGTAAGACCTACCTCCAACTGGCGCGGAAGGACCCAACTATGAGGGCAGTCACGACAGCAAAAACCACTCAGGTGGCCTCTAATGGGATTTTCTTCAGGAGAAACTCCAGGGTCATAGCCTGATTAAATCTCGCTTATAGCAGCCCGCCAAACATCCGCCGGCCCACTATCAGCTTGATAGAGAATAGCCCTTAGTCAAGGGAACTGGGTTTTCCATATATGGATAATGTATGTAATTGCCGGGAGCCCACCAGAGCCTGGCTTTTGGTTGCTATGGACTGGGGTGGGTTGCTATGTGGTGATTGACAGCATCACACCTCTTATCTGTAGTTGATCTCTCTGATCTGTGCCACTTGTACTGATGGTGGGAACAGAGTATGCAGAGTTCTACTATTATAAAATGATGTCTTTTTTTAACAACCGCTACACCGAAGAACTAATGTGAAAATTACCCTTCAATACATAGAATAGCATTCATTTAGGTAGATGTGCCTGTGGCATAACTTTTGATGTGCCAGTCATTATAGGATTATAGGAGGGACATATCATGGTTCTGAGAAGTTTGACCAAGGAGGTTGACAGGCTTCAACTGTCACAACAACATGGCGCATTTTTGTGAACCAACTGTTTTTTTGCAGTTCTCTGCCTATATAGATTTTAAAAAATGTACTTTATGCCAAGCTTTCGTTGCTGGCCACATAAAATCTCACCACCAGGCAAAATAATAGTTCCAGGAAAGTCTGCGCTCCAAGATTCCTTCAAGTTTCTTGAAATCCCCACAACTGGCACAAGACGTTGTTTTCCTATTAAACACAAACATGCCTCTGCTCCCATGGGTCCTTCACACAGAGAACCACAGCCCGGCACAGACAATGGGAGAGGCAACTAGCCCGCCCACCGTCTGGGTGGTGGAGACATGCTAATATACTGGTTTCCACGGTAATGGGGGCTTGACCAAAATCCTGGCTTGCCATTGGTGTTGGTATTTTCTATAACAGTTCCCCCAGGTTATAGCTAGTGGAGCACAAACTCCGCGGGGAGGGGCCAGTTAGAGCCCTGGACAGCGGAGTTTGTGTTACACAGACTACCAGGGTCATAGCCAGCACCACACCTTTAGCATAGCCCACCTTTTCTGGAAACCCTAAAAAGTGTGAACTACATTTTTTATTCCAATACTAGGTGATGTGGGATTGGCCAGGGTTTGGAAACATGACCATGGGACATATGGATTTGGAGATGGGGGCCAGGGAACAGCTGTATGAAATGGCGGAAGACAGTGAAGAAGGACTTACTCAAGATTTCATCTTTCAACTACTCAAGTTGGTAAGTGTCGAGGCTCACTAATTCATGTACTTATTGTCAATGTCAACTAAATTTGTATGTCAATATTCGTCATTACACGTCCACTCTCTCATCTCAGCCAGGTCTCATGTAAATTGAAGTAACCCCCAATATAACCCAGGCAGCCATAGACAACCCAGGTAGACAGCCCAGCCTTTTCCATAAACCTGTGACCTTATAAACAGCTGTATTGCACCAAGGCAAAGTGTTTTTTTTCTGTTGTGAGAAATATGACTTTTCTAGTAGGATATACTTTTGTGTTATGTCCTCTACTCCTTGGTGTACACTTAATTTTTTTTGTGAGAAAAGTGGAATAATTATATCTACCTCACCTTTCATCAATGTATTTGTATTTTTCTACACAGGAGATGCCTGAATTTGATGACGAGTTTCTTCTTGGGAAGGCTGAAAGGGTGAGTAGAAAGAGGTGTAAATAACTGCATGAAAAGACACAATGGACAGGCGACCTAAGCAATGTTCGAGCATTAAACATGGGGAAAAATCTGGATAAGGCAATTGGTATCTACTGAACTATATTTCCAAATTTACATCGTTATTTCATACTTTAAGCAGTTAAAAATACAAACAAGCCATGCTAGGATTCCCTAAATTCACAGTGTCCTCGCGCCATTCCAGCAGCGGCATAGAATATTTGCTCCTTAAATGTTGCTATGGAATGGAATAGAGTTGCTTTATCTTACTACGTAGAAAAGTGCCCACAAGATTTATTTAAAATATTCATTTATTTATTGATCTTATAGGGTGGTCCCTTCAGTCAAAAAAATTGAACTTTGATAGTTGAAGTTCTTTCAAAGGCACAGACTTACAAATATGCAATATTAGACATCTTGAGAAAATCTTTGAAGTTGGTCAACTTTTACGTTGGCTTTATAGCCATATACATTTCTCCATTCCAGACAGAATGTGTAATATTGATGTTCTGAAAACCTCTTGCAGGGGTTTGCAGCTTTGGACGTGAACTCTAAAGGCAGTCTTGACTCTGACGATATCAAGGCCTTAGACTGGGACACACTTGGGGCCTTCATACTGGAATATGAAAACCAGGAGCCTTCCAACACAGAGCTGTTTGAGTATTCTTACACAACGGCCGAAGAAATCATGTAAGTTAGAATTCAGGGTGATCTGATGTAGCCTTGAAAAAAATGCTGCACCAAAAGAATTGTTTGATTGTAACCTTTAGTCAAAGCTACAGGATTGCAGCAACAGAAAAAGGTGTTAGATGTGTCATTATTTGCACTACAAAGTATCAGTAACCTGCCCGCTATGATTTTAGAACAAAAAGAGAGAAAACTAGAGTTCCACGAACACATACCTTTGCCAAATAAACCAGGTTTGTTATGTAGAATGATGTCTGTAGACATAAATGTGTTACTCATTACATTTTATTTTATATGCCCGGAGTTGGTTCATAACATTTCGCCATTGCTTATACAAATTAGATCCCTATTTACATAATGATATTAAATTGTATCAAGCATCACTTAAGCTATCAGCATACCAAAAATCATGATTCCCAATGATATCACAATGGAATGAACTCTCGCGAGATCTCCACTCGCGTGAGTTCATGACATGTGATATAACTCCCCCTCTATTCACAAGTGAATCATGAGCCGCACGAACAGGACGTTGTCTAGCAGAGCTCCTGTAGCGCTGTACCAGCCATGTGCAAGTCGGTGACATCTTTTACTTCTGGGAACGTATCTTGCCGGCAGCAAAGGACTGAGTAGTTTCCTATGGCGTTAGTATCACTAACCTAGAAGGTACGCAGTATTGCCTTGCCGCCTTATGGCGTGTTCTGGAATTTTTGTTTGGCGGTCTGTTTCCCGCGCTTTGGCGGGACAGTGTTCTCAGTGCAGAGACATTTTGCTGTCTGAATTTCGTTTCATTATTCTGTGAATTTGTTTGCTCACCTTTCCTAAGGCGTGTAGCTTGTGTTTTAGAGCATATTCGAGTTTTCAAATGTTCTTTCTGATACTCGTGTCATTTATGAGTGGAATTTGCATCTGTATGTGGAGCGCACGTGTTCGGTCGCGCAGGTGAGATTGATTCAACTTAGCGTGGTTAACTTGGCTTCGGATGCATTTTGATTTCCTTGTTTGTTTGTTTTTTCGCATGAGTTAGGTATTCAGACAAGGCTGTATCACCACCAGGACTGCCGTAATCCTTGTTTTCTCGCGCAAGGAGCCTAATGGAGCAGAACAACACTGAACTGATCACCGAGGGCCTGGAGGAGCACCTGACATTCCTCCCCTGACGACAACAGTGGTTAAACTTATTACTGACACCGCTGTGGGTGAGTTAAGCCATTTTTTGGGAACTTCGGGCAGTCGTCAAAGTGGTGGTCAATGTTTTTCTGTGTGTGCCGAAGCGCCATGTTTCGGGTAGAGTTGCCTGATTGGGCGGCCACTTAGTACCTGATTCGCTACTGTGATAGCCTACTGACCAACTGTGGTGTGTTGTAGCTGGCTACCTGTGGTGTGAGTGGTCATAAATCTTAGGTTCTCCGCCCTCTGATCAAGGGCCTTCGAGAACATTTCTACAGCCATGTTCCCAGACCCCAACACAAAACACCAGGACTGCCGTAATCTTGTTTCTCGCGCAAGGAGCCTAATGGAGCAGAACAACACTGAACTGATCACCGAGGGCCTGGAGGAGCACCTGACATTCCTCCCCTGACGACAACAGTGGTTAAACTTATTACTGACACCGCTGTGGGTGAGTTAAGCCATTTTTTGGAAACTTCGGGCAGTCGTCAAAGTGGTGGTCAATGTTTTTCTGTGTGTGCCGAAGCGCCATGTTTCGGGTAGAGTTGCCTGATTGGGCTGCTCTCGTTACCTGCATGTATGCAGGTATGGTTTTGATGCTGGTGGGAACTTTTCGGTAGCCGGGGATGTAGGGCGCTGTATCTCGTGAACGGATGGTGCGAGCACGACGATTTTTGGTACGTGGGTTGGGGGTGGTAGCCTAACACTCAGGTTTGATTTTGGGCCTCCTGGCGTTTGAACTTGACATTGCAGGTGGCATTTTTGGTGTTTTTGGGGCACTTTTGGCGCTGTGTGTCCGGAACGATACGCGCGATTGCGACGATTTTTGGTGCATGGGTGGGGGGTTGTTGCCTGTTGCCTAGGATTGACTTTGGGCCTTGTCGCGTTTGAACTTGACCCGGCAGGTCGAATTTTGTGTCCGAGAGGGGTGTTTCCGGAGTTATATCTTCTGAACGGCTGGTGCTGGCGCGATGATATTTGGCACATGTGTCGGCGGTGGCTGAATAATGCTCAATTTTGATTTTGGCGCCCTTGGTGCTTGAACTTGACATTTTAGGTTACCTTTTGTGCGGGCACGGGGCGTGCGCTGTATCTCCGGAACGCAAAGTACCATTGTGTTGCTATTTGGTACGTGAGTTGTTTGTGGTGTCCTGGTGGTCAGGTTTGATTTTGGGCCTCCTAGTGCTTGAACTTGATACTGTATAGGTTGATCCTGTTTTTGTGTGGTTGGGGCATCCTCCCAATATCTGCTTGGTTTTAAAAACAGATTATGGTTGGGTGTAGAACCATCATCTGGCCTGGGCCACCTTCAATGTATCAGGTTACTTAGTGGCACTGACAGTTTGCCAGATGACGGGAGTGTACAAGATTATATATCTGTTGGTCAGGTATAATTGGAGTTTGCTTATTACTCTTTGTGGTGTTTCTAGAGCTGTATAGTACTGAGTTTTAAGTTTCGGTACAAGTTCCTTTACCCTGTTGGCAATCATGGTTGAACTTGAACTTAAACAGAAGAAGATGCAATTTTCTAATGTGGAGGAGAACTGTATAGAGTGTGGGCATAAGAGAAAGGTATGTGTATGATTTGTCCTGTGTTTCTTTTTGTTTCTTTGGTAATGCCATTTCCATACTGTATACAGGTAATTTGTTGTTTTGGGCTAGTCATATTCGCTTGGTTTTTGGGCCTGCTTAATCTATGGTACAGGCAGGGTTAAGTGGTGGAGGCGTAGCTTTGTTCTGTTTTAAATTCAGTATCGTTGGTTGCATTTTGTCGCGGCAAATATATGATGAAATTCCCCTTCTAAGCAACTGCTCATTGGTTTGCGGGGATGTTTGCTGGGTGTTTGCTCTGACTACAACAGCTTCTGAACTTTTCAAAGCTTCCATTGCCAGTAGTCTGTGTAACACAAACTCCGCTGTCCAGGGCTGTAACTGGCCCCTCCCCGCGGGCCGGCGGATGTTTGGCGGGCTGCTATAAGCGAGATTTAATCAGGCTACATTGCCAGCAGCTTGCCATCTATAAATGGGATTGACAAGGACATTTTTCATAGTAAATTATGCTGTTAAATTTGGCTTAGATACTACAGGAGATTTAGGTTTGGGTTGGATGGATTGAATGAAAATATCATACCACCCTGGGGACTAACTGTTGCTGCTGCATGGGGGCTACCACTATTCATATTGTCTAATGTCTATGGAACTACAGATAAAAGTATCATTGGTCAAATTATGCAAGTAACATTCCGATGTCAAGTGAATAACACCCCAGAAATAAATCTTTAATGAATATCATTGGAAGAACACAAACCAAGGAGACTTAGCAGCTGCATTAGGTCAGTACATTGAAATAGGAAGATATTAGTATATCATGTGACAGAGTAACTACATGTGCATGGGCCATCTGAGACAAAAAAAGGTAGCGTCTCAACAACTTCAAAGTACTGTGGTTGGTTACATACTTAAGAAATCCAAAATAAGTAATGTTCATCCATGTCCAAACTTACAAATTCAGAAAATGGAATTTCAGAGTCAGACTTTTGCATGGTGCACAACCAACACGGTAAAAAGCTCATTTTTCCAACCACGTACCACAGACAAAAAGGCAAAAATACCCAATAGGTCTACAGAAACCCAATACATTTCATGCAGGCCTGAGGTCTACGAACTCTTGTTTTAGCAGTGTTGCTTGTCTGTTTTACCGTATAATTTTGCCATGGTTTTCTGTGCTAGGCCAGCATTTCTGCAATCTGTGGAGCAGTCAACAGCCCGGAAAGTGGTTGGACCAGGCTCAAAGACTTCAATACTCGGGCAGTAGTCAACAATTTGCATCGGTGATTCCAAGTTGACTGTGATATCCTTTCTGAAAGTGTTTGCTTTGGCACTTCAGGTTGTCGGACAGCCTGTACGCTAGTAAGAGATCTTTTAACCGTCGTGAACTCGTGATGTTTCTGTTTTCTCAGTAATTTTTTGCCGCGATGACGTAACATGTGATGTGCCCTTCTTCCAGTTTACCAGCTCCTGTCATGCTGATCGGCGGGGCGCAGTTCGGGGCGGGTCGCAGGTCTGCACTAACCCGGCGTTCTCTCCTCCCCAGCTCCTGTCAGGCTGACTGGCGGGGCGCAGTTCGGCACTATCCCGGCGTTCTTTCCTCCCCAGCTCCTGTCAGGCGGACTGGCGGGGAGCAGTTCGGCA
>NC_049990.1:12621527-12630374 GCF_000003815.2 Branchiostoma floridae | reverse complement strand
GTATATGACTGTATGTTGTATTCCTGTTGGACAGCGGCACCGTTGGACGGCGTGGTATAGTACATGGTTGTATATTGTATTCGCTGTCGGACAGCAGCACTGTCGGACGGTGTAGTACAGTACATGGTTGTATGTTGTATTCGCTGTTGGACAGCGGCACCGCCGGACGGTGTGGTACAGTACATACATGGTTGTATGTTGTATTCGCCGTTGGACAGCGGCACCGTTGGACGGTGTAGTACAAGTACATGGTTGCATGTTGCATTCGCTGTCGGACAGCGGCACCGTTGGACGGTGTGGTACAGTACTTTGTTGTATGTGGTATTTGCGGTTGGACAGCGGCACCGTTGGAGGGGGTGGTGCAGTATATGACTGTATGTCGTATTTGCTGTTGGACAGCGGCACCGTCGGACGGTGGGGTGCAGTACATGGTTGTATATTGTACTCGCTGTTGAACAACGGCACCGGTGGACGGTGTGGTGAGATTGTTGGACAATCGTGTAGAGAATTCGTTGTTGGACAGCGGGGTGCGTCAGATGGTATAGTGGATTTTCGCTGTAAGACAACGGGCGCCGGTGAACGGTAATCGTAACTTTGAGTCGGTGTTTCATTTGATATGACGACAGGTTGTTGGATAACCTCAGATTTTGTTTGGTTTCTTGCATGGTTGGTGAACAAATCCATGGTAGGTAACAAGACCGTACGGTAGTACAGTGAAGACCTACCTTGTTGGACAGGTCAGAAGTAAAGGTCAAAGGAATGGAGGACACAATGGGAACAATGGAACTTCGGTTGTCATAATTAGATTGTGACCTTGGACGACATGCAATTTTCGATAAGGTCCGCAGCGTCTGCACGGTAATGTTGGATGGTGATTTTACCGTCGACTGAACCGGTGTTTGCGTTTCTTGTTTTGCAAGTTTTGAATAAAGACAAAGATCATGACGAGTTTCTCGTGTCACATTCCTTCCTACCATTGGATTTTCTGTGTTCCTGTTTATTGGCTACCTTTAGCTGGCCTAATTCTCACTCGTGGACCGTGTTCAGCTCCCTTAAGCTGTTGCCACCCATACTGGCTTCGGCCTGGTGGTCCGGGAAGCGAGTGGGGCCTGTCCAGACTGAAATACATAGAACTGTGCGTAAAGGTCGACAGTTACAGTTTGGATACTGAGCAAGCATTGTGGTGATAGCTTTCTCTGCAGCTGGAATATTGTTCTTGTATACGCAGAGAAATCAATGTTTGATTTCCAACACGACGCAAGATGAGTTGAACTACTGTAAACCTGGGAGAGGTTGGTCTCAGGTAATCTCTAAGGGTTCTCTGTCTAATCGGACTGGTCGTCGACCATTCCACTGAGTTCGGATTGGACAGGTCCCACTCGAGCCGGACCTTAGGCGCCCAAGGAACTTAGCTGAGAACCAGGGATCAATCTGCATTCCTGAGGAACACCTAAAGACTGATGACTGTGATAGTCTTACACCCACCCTGTTGATAACAACAAGCATGCGCAGCAGACCATAGGGACCACAGCAGACTGCTGTGTTGTCAAGGTGGCTTAATGCATACGTAGAGGGTTTTGTACGGAAAGGCACAGAGGTGAGGGAGTAAATATAAGGGATTGGGGGAATGAAGACAATAAGGATTGGGAAAGGAGAAGAATAAGGATTGGGAGATGATTAAATGAAGGGAAATGTAGGAACTTAAATTAGGGGAATAATGGCACTCGGGAGAAGCGGGTGCCGAGGTCTTCTCACCCCAGTCCTTAACTCTCCACTGAGGCAACGTGAGTGGGAATATATTATGATTCCCAATGATATCACAATGGAATGAACTCTCGCGAGATCTCCACTCGCGTGAGTTCATGACATGTGATATAACTCCCCCTCTATTCACAAGTGAATCATGAGCCGGGCGGGAGGGACACAGCCTAGCAAGAATAGACTAGTCTAGCTACAGTCCATGGTCAGAGGCAATGTAGGTTTCTAGTGTAGCCGCTTTTCACCAGAGGGATATCTCCGATCTGTGTGGATTATCCAAAGCTACGAAGTTATATGCAACTACCACCCTACATGCGCTAGATGTTTGTGTACTGCAGGGACCAGAGTACACGAACCAAAGCAAGTAGTCAACTGGTTGTCCCAAAGCCTAAGCGAGAGACCTTCAGAAGATCAATAGCCTACCGTGGGCCCAATGTCTGGAACAGCCTACCGCCAGACACAAAGAGTGTATGGCTCTTTCTCATGTGGTACAGCAGTCGGAATAAAACCGAGTGTCAGTCATTTGGTACTTTGTGTAATGATAGTTGCCATATCATGTAAAATTGTCGGTCAATAAAGTTCTGTTCAAGTGTAGGTGTCTTTTCTGTGTTATATCTGTACAACAGAGCGCAACACATGATATTAAGTTTCGGAGCAATTCTTCACCTTTTCTGCTGAAGAGGATATTAGTAGATGGGGGGAGCACGGGAAAGAAGTGCAGTCAAATTTTTAGCCCCCCCACCCACC
This sequence comes from Branchiostoma floridae, assembly GCF_000003815.2. Classification (NCBI taxonomy): domain Eukaryota; kingdom Metazoa; phylum Chordata; class Leptocardii; order Amphioxiformes; family Branchiostomatidae; genus Branchiostoma; species Branchiostoma floridae. The sequence goes on along the minus strand of NC_049990.1, from coordinate 12,627,869 downwards.
CACCCCCTAAGTATTTTACGGGTAAGCATGGAATCTCGGATTCCACGATGCCTCGGTCTTCTCACCCCAGTCCTTAACTCTCCACTGAGGCAACGTGAGTGGGAATATATTATGATTTTATTTATTTATTTTTTTATTTATTGATCTCAAAACATGTGGGTAGCCCCTTCAACTTGTTTGAAGTTGATTTCCAAGGGGGCCCACTACATAAATAACAAAAACGAAACGTGTTACATTCAGTAAGACAACCAGAGGACAACAAACAAAATATACAAATAAACCGATGCGTCTTTACCAAGAACAGTTGTCGAGGTCAACAAAAAAACGTCAACGGTGGAGGTCAGAGGTCCATGTGCGGAGGAGTGTGTCTTAGGGCAGCTTTAAACTGCCGTAGAGTTGGTGCATGTCTTATGTCCGCCGAAAGGGTATTGTAATATGTTGCTCCTCTGTATGCAAATGTCCGGTGGCCAGCTGTGTTTGTGTAATTGGGTTTATGGAGCAAAGAGGCTTGTCTGGTGTTATGGCTGTGTAACAGGTGGTTGTGTACAAAGGTGGTATCCAGGTATGTCGGGACAAGCCCGTTGATACATTTAAAGACCATCACACACATGTGTTCTTTTCTCCGCTGCGTAAGATACTTCCAGTTGAGTCTGCTGTGTAGGTCTTGGACACTGGATCGTCGCTTCATTTGTAGGATGACCCTGGCAGCTCGATTTTGAAGAACCTGAAGTTGTCTCTGCTTGGTGATGTTACAATTTTCCCAAACAATGTCGCAATACTCAAGTAGTGGTAGAATCATGCTTCTGTATAACATACTTATGTTATATTACATGCTTATGTATAACATACATGATGATCCTTTCAGCCCTTCTTGACTTATTCTCTTTCAAATTAGGAAACTAAACCGGCTCCTGCAGTTCAAGAAAAGATGTTACCGGACCCAAACATACACATCTTAGTCTCAGCCATCTTTCTCAGTTCCATATGTGTCAAGTTTGAAAGTCCTATCACGGAATGCAGTGGATTTATCAACTTTCCGCATTAATTATGCAAATTGTTAATTTATATAATTAGTATCTCATTATGTAAGTTTTTACTTAGGATATCTACATACCAAAAATCATGACGATCCGTCAACATGTTCATATTTTGCCATTAATTATGCAAATGAGATCATCATCTGCATAATTAATATGTATAAATATTTCTTTCTTTCTCAGCTACAATTGTGACAAGTTTGAAAGTCCTTTAAAGGAATGCAGTGGATTTACAAACTTTCCTCATTAATTATGCAAATTAGCTGTTGATTTGCATAATTTGAATTCCATCATGTAAGTCTTCCCATTGGCTATCTACATACCAAAAATCATGACGATCCGTCAACGCGTTTATATTTTCTCATTAATTATGCAAATGAGGTCGTCATTTGCATAATTAATATGGATTGATTTTTCTCTCATTCTCATCTATATATGTGACAAGTTTGAAAGTCCTATCATGAAATGCAGCGGATTTATAAACTTTCCTCATTAATTATGCAAATTAGTTGCTGATTTGCATGATTAGTATTCCATAATGTACATTGTTACTTGGGCTACCTACATACCAAAAATCATGACGATCCATAAACACGTTCTCGAGTTATTCTCGTCCAAAGTTTGAAAGGAAATCGGCGACTGCAGTTCCAAACAAGCCGCTAGGGGGTCCAAACTTATAGTACTTACTCTCTGCCCCAAGGGCTATCTACCACTCAAAAATCATAACCACAGCATGTCCAGAACACGAGATATCAAAAATTGATATTCTGCTGCAGTACCGTAGCAAGCCGCTAGGGGGCCCATTATCGAACTTGACCTTCGTTTTCCCGACCCCTACCCACCTACCAAATATCATCGGGATCCATCCAAGGCTTCTCGAGTTATGCTGTTAACACACACACAGACACACACACAGACACACAGACTCACACAGACTCACAAGCCTAAAACATAACCTTAGCCATTCTGGCAAAGGTAATCATGTTCAGAAATTTTAGTGTTTAATAGGTTTATATTTTGCTAATCAATCATGTGCCACTTTTTAGGTGAAATTTTCTTTACCACATGTCCTTTATTGTGTACATGGATATTGCAGTTGTCCAATATGCCTTATCTTTTACCATGTGAATTATCAGTATATGTATGTATGTGTGTGTGTGCGCGCTGATGTTTCTCTTGTTCTTGTAGGGACATGATTTTAAAACTGGCTAAGAAGAATGGACAGCTGACCAGGTCTGACTTCATTCATGCCTACATGACCCAACTTGGGGGCACTGAAAAGTTTGGAACAGAGGTGGGTGTGATCTTACAAACATGGACTCATCAACTCACTCATCAACTCACTCACCAACTCATTCACCAACTCAATCACTCATCAGCTCACTCTCATCAGCTCACTCATCAACTCGTCAACTCACTCACCAACTCACTCATCAGCTTACCATCCCACTAACTCACTCTCATTAACTCACCCATCAACTCACTTCAACTCACTACCTCACTCATCAACACTCACTCCAACTCATCAACTCACTCTATTACTCATCAACTCACTCCAACTCACCATCTCACCAACTCACTCCAACTCACTCATCAACTCACCAACTTCTCATCAACTCCTCATCTCACTCCGTCAACACTCTCACTCTTGAACTCACTCATCAACTCTCTCTCTCTTTAACTCATGTTCTCTCACTCACCCACTCACACATGAGATGACAGTCATGAGCTCCATAATTGTAACCTTTCAGTACAATCTGACCATGGCACCTGTCAATCATTGTTCTCCATTTGTGTGCAGATTTTTGACAGGTTGATTGACTGTTTCCCATTTGTGTGCAGATTTTCGACAGGTTGGTTGAGGGTCAGGATGAAGACATGATAAAGATTCAAGACCTGACAGTGGAAAAACTGGAGTACGCCTTGGAGAACTGGCTCATCCGGATTAAACCTGAGATGACTCCTGAGATGGACGAGGAATATCAAGAGCGGATGAAGGAATTTGATCGAAAGATTGGTGTACCTAATGTAGCCGGTGATGCTCAAAAGCATACAGAGCTTTAGACCCAATGGTCGCCACTGGTACGGAGTACACAGTCATGTTGTTGTTGGGTTGTCATTCCAAACCTTATACCCAAAAAGTAGTTTAAAGGCTTAGTTGTAGGGGTATTTGTATAGGTGGTAGGTAATAGTTGTCTAAACTGATATACCAACACAAAATGATGTGCGCTAAACAAAATTTTGACAGAACCTTGTTGTGCATTCCTGAGTTGTGCATTATTTTGTGTCTAGGTTTTTTAAGCCGTATGGTTAAACAACTCATGCCACAACAATTTTTGCATTTTCAAGGAAAAAATTTGGCTGAAGCAATTCTTATTCATTTTTGCAAAAAGTCTGGGGTGAAGGTAGAATAAAAAGTAACAAAAAGTAAGTTTTCAGATTCTCCCAAGGCAAGTTTCATGCAGTAAATCTCTTCCCTTGATGTACAGTATAACACTTTTGGATGTTTAGTTATGGCTTTGCCAATGAAATAATTTCCCAATTTCTTTAGTAAATGGAAATAAGTCATCAAAATAAGCTATATATGTATATATTTCAAGATATTGATAAGATGTGACCATTTTATAACATGTTTGTTCAGGTCCATAGTCTATTTTGCTAGTCTATATTTTCTAAAAGCAAATATTGAAGCAAATGTTGATGAACACATTGATTTGGATTAAGATAGGATTGTGATTCATGAGAAGTAACAGATATAAAGTTAGTGTGGCCGTACAATATCATTAGGAAAAAAACTTTTCTAGGGCTCTAGCATATAGATTGGCTTTTCTGGGTGAAAATTTATTTGGATGATTGAGCTTAAGATAGATACAATACTTACTGGTGTTTTTCTTGAAATGTTGTCAATTGGTAACTTGAGGTGGCTACTTTATCTATGTCATATGAATTGTTGTTTGTTACAAGAGTAATTATGTATCTTTATCTTTCTATGCAAAATAACCCACGGGCATTCATGGTGCAATAGTATAAAGGCTGCTATATTGCTGTAAAAATAGCATGACAGGTCTGCTATTCTATAAAGATTCATCACTTATATAATTATATTTGATATATATATATAAAATGTTTGTACTAAAAGATTCTCGGTGTGGAATAAAGGACTTTCTGTGTCATACTTGCAGAGTGTGAATTCATAACGTTACATGAAATTTGATATTGTATGCACCAATAAAGAAGTACATATAGTAGGAGCAGTCTATAGTGGAAAAAGTACTGTAAATGCAGAAATGTTCGCGGTGGATTAATTTTTGCGGTTTTCGCGGCGACTACTTCACTGCGAACTTAAAATCACCGCGAAAATTTTTCTATGATGGTATTAGACTGCAGTCTATGGTGTAAATGCGAATTTAAAACCACAGCAAAAAGTCCTTTTCCCGCTGCCGCGAAATTAAATCCGCTCGAACTTAAATGTATTTACAGTAACTGATGTTATATTTGTTTCCTGATGACAAAATGGCACTTACAGACCCTCCTGCGCCAAAATCTGCTACAAAATCATGCCTCCCTGATCATACAAACACGAATGGCTTTTGGTATATGGGGTTCAGGGCTAGAGACAAGTTTGTTTACCTGTGTGCGAATGGTGTTCAGCACCAAGGACAGGTCCACTGTATAACAAAATCTGCCTTGTGTAGACAATTGATGGATGCAGTAATCACTTAACACAGCTAGCTGCAAGCAAGATAATCTGCTACAACAGTCAACACGGTTATCTAATATAGTTTTCAAGATTTGATGTTGCCCCAAACCTCACACACACTAGTGCAACCCAGTATCGGTTTAATTCTAGCTCAGTACTAACGAACAGAGGAGCAAATCAGCAAACAATAAACTTCAGGAAGGTTAAAACAAAACCATGCCTAATAGCCGCCTTTATCACATTGTCTGTTTGATTGCTCATGGTCTCACAGCGCCCCCTAGTGATCAGCAGTCAAAATGCAGGTCATTCGTTGACATACGAAGAGAAAGCGTGAAAATCATTGGCTAACTAACGTCTATAGTTGATATCACTGGATAAAACTAACTAATGGCAGGCAGGTGAATTTAATAGAGAGGGGAAATATACCGTAGGCGTTAGATTGGTACACTGACATTGGTCAATGTGGGTAGCATCTCTACACTGAGAATGATTATAAGACATTGTCAAATAACTGACATACTTTTACACAACGTGAACCGCTCTGGGCACCAATGGTCTGAAGCACTTGTCGTTGCCGTCACGTGACTTCTACCCATCTGTCACATGACTCATTTCGACCTTTAGTTCTCATCAAGATACATGGACATGCTATTGTCAAATAAAAACACTTTTAGCGCTAGACTTTTTAGTAGCGCTGGCAATCTTTCCTCTGCATGCTACATTTTAATTTCATGCTGCGTGTCTTCATCAATATGACAAATAAGATTATTTACAATCTGTGTCATCCCTTGCACGTTACTTCACCCGCTATCTTCAAAACAGTCGACTACTTAACAGTTATGTTTTGTAAGATGACCTTTGGAGTCAAAGAAGGGGAGACGACAGTATACCAAAGGTCATTTATTGTCCTCCCTACAAAAACGATTGTGGGAATTTTGTCGGACAGTCTTCCAACACCGTACCAACATGTCGCACAGCAAGACCGCTCTCGTCACCGGTGGGACCCGAGGAATCGGCTACGGTATAGCCGAGGAGCTCGCCTCTGCCGGGTACGATCTCGTTCTAGGCTACCGACGGAACCAAGAACGCGCTCAAGACACCAAAGGAAACTTGGAGAAAACGTACAAGACACGCGCGTTCGTGGTGGGTGGAGGGGCAGAAGAAGAAGCCACGGTGGACGCTTACTTCTCCTGTATCGACGAGAACTTCGGCGGCAAGCTGACTGCGCTCGTCCACAATGCCGGTAGTTTCTGGGGTGGCCTGCCACCTAGCCGACCTGACGCTAACGGCAGCTGGTTCCAGGGCTGGGAGGCGTACGAGTACTACCAGGGCATGTACCCGAAATGTTTCATCAGGCTCGTGGAAAAGGCAGTCACCCGTATGGAGGACGAGCGAGGCTACATCGTCGGTGTGTCCTCTCCTGGGTGCAGTAACAGCGGAGGTCCCCATCTCAACCACGTTATGCCTGGCATCTCCAAGTCCAGTATGGAGTACCTGGTTCGGCACTACGCTAAGCAACTGGCGCCCAGGAGGATCACTTGTAACGTCATCATTCCAGAGTTCACCAAGACCGAGGCCTGGGATCCGATGATAGAAAAACTGGGA
>NC_049990.1:12611847-12621427 GCF_000003815.2 Branchiostoma floridae | reverse complement strand
TACTAAGTCCCTTGCCGACTTTGATACTATTTCTAAGGCACCGTAGGGTCTGCTTGGAGACTACTTGGGAACAGGAGAAAATCAGTGCGCGCACGAATGTTATCCATAAAATTAAAAGTCAGTGTTGCCTTTTAAAAATCTGGGCAGTGTCGGGGCAATACTCAGGTCGAAAAAAAAACAATTAACGGAATATGTCTCACCTGTAAGGAGATTTCATTGAGTCAACTGGAATGTTGGTGACCTTGGTTCTTAACTAGGGCTGGGTATCGGTATAGTGTACCGGTACAAAACCGTTTTTTTCTTATTGGGCCGGTCCAGAAAAACCGCACCTGAAAAAAATAGGAGGACCGGATGTTGGACCTTTTAGAAAATTAACAGATTATTTGATTCGCACGAATTGGCGCTTGCAGATGGAAGAAAATAACAAGAGAAAAGCAGATTATAGTTTATAGTCATTTCTACAAAGTTTTACAGTCAATCCTACAGGTGCAGTTAGCGTTGTAGGATTTTAAAACGCCAGTGTGAGTCTAATACTACACCAAACTGATTTCTTTGTAAAATGTACCATTGGTATGATTCAGACTGAATCAGGTCCAGGTTCAGGTCCGGACCTGGACCTGATCCTCTGGACCTGAACCGGACCTGGACCTGAATTTTCTGTACCGGTACCCACCCCTATTCTTAACACACGACACTGCAGGACAAAATTAAAGGTCACATATTGTCCTTTGATATAGCAACTCCGTTTGGCTAGACATTTTCCAACACCACACAAACATAGCAAGACCGCTCTTGTCAATGATGGGACCCGAGGAATGGACTACGTTAGAGCTCGCCTCTGTCGGGTGAGATCTAATACTAGGCTACCAACAGAACTAAAAACGTGTCCAAGACGCCAAAACCCATCTTAAGGGAGTCTATAAGGTGCGTGTGCTCCTTGCTGGAACCACGGTAGACACTGACGTACCTCTCCTGTACTTCTCAGGGCCTGTATCACCTAACCCACACAAACTGCCACATTCTAAGCATGTCGCAACCGACTACAACAGAATAAAACATTGAAACGTTGTTTTATTTGCTTGCAAATGTTTTATTTCTAACTAGTATCACAGACAGGTTATATTTACATGAGAGCATTTCAACAAGAGCTACAAGTCTGTGCACTTGGTTAGTTCTTCATAATGGTGTCAGGACTTTGCATCTATCCTCCATCGTTTCCATGTATCTCGGGTAGGCACAATAAAGCTACTAAGAAATACTATTCAACTATAGACTCAAACCAGTGCCCAGTGCGCAAGAGCTATCTACCAACCAAAAATATCATCATTGCAATGTCTTATCAAAACCCTTTGGAATTGACTTTGGCAATCTACGACATTAATTCCGATATTTGCAATTCATGACAGACATCTCATTTTGTAGCTGTTATGTGCGATTTAAATTTACATTATCGTCGCAAACGTTTTGGGGAAACGAAAGAAATAGAAAATTGATACATGGATTTCTATATGACCTCTGATCTGAGCATTACATAACTCAGACCGAGGGTCTACTTGGACTGGGCTTCGTGGAATTGCACACAAGAAAACACGAGAAACTTACGACCATGGTTTCAAAGTTACTCAAGTCGAGTCCGAGATAAGATTATTTGAGTACCCTGTTCTGTTTATACTCCAATGACTTACATTCAGTAGAGTATACTCCAATTCGACTCAGAAAACGCGTGACTGTGTAAACTAGGCCACTGGCACTGTAGCCCTATAAAAATAATAATCTACACGTGTTGCCCAGAAGCACTTTACTTCTATGATGTGTTAATGATCAACAGAAATTGACTAGGTAGTCAATAGGTTGATAAGTCATTTATTGTTTATATAAGTAGCATAGAGTCAACTATATAGGTCAACTAAACTTCAAAGGTTGTTGCTTAGACAAGGCATTTAGATTACATCTAAATATAATAGGGAAGGTGTTGGAAGACACATATATAGATATGACAATTGTAGCAATGTTATTCTTGTACTCGTATAGGGCAACATACGTTCTAATCTAGTGTGATGTAGATGTTTAGATAGCCATAGGAAACTCCGTGTACGAGTACTTTTGTGGTGTCGATGAACTTATCAATATTAGGACGTATCTGAACTTCAAAAGATTTTCTTTGGATTTTCTTTGGATTATGAAATTATTATTGTGTTATTTATAGCATGTTTGTTAACGTATGATATTACCTTAGAACCTCTAGCAAGAACACACAAATGATTGGAATGAACATATCGTCAATTACACATTGGAAGTTTGTCTACAGTCACGATTTCAATCTACTATGTGGTCTATGGTACATTCGGAGATCTAGAGTTCAGGTTCATCGCGATCACCTGAGATGTAGCCCACCGTCCACAGGTAGAGCAACACCCGTGACGAACGCCGCCTTCTCCGAGCACAGGAACGCCACCACCCCGCCGACTTCGCGCGGAGACCCCCACCGCTTCATACCGAAGGAATTCACCCTACTCTCGATTAGATCCGCTCCATGTTCTTTAAGAACGGGCTCCCAGGCCTCTGTTTTGGTGTACCCAGGGATGACGACGTTGCAAGTGATCCTCCTGGGCGCCAGTTGCTTAGCGTAGTGCCGAACCAGGTACTCCATACTGGACTTGGAGATGCCAGGCATGATGTAGTTGAGCAAGGGGCTGCAAGAATTATTGCATCCAGGAGAGGACACACCGACGATGTAGCCTCGCTCGTCCTCCATACGGGTGACTGCCTTTTCCACGAGCCTGATGAAACATTTCGGGTACATGCCCTGGTAGTACTCGTACGCCTCCCAGCCCTGGAACCAGCTGCCGTTGGCGTCAGGTTTGCCGGGTGAGGTACCACCCAAGTAACCACCGGCGTTGTGGACGAGCGCAGTCAGCTTGCCGCCGTAGTTCTCGTCGATACAGGAGAAGTAAGCGTCCACCGTGGCTTCTTCTTCCGCCCCACCCCCCACCAGGAACACGCGAGTCTTGTACGTTTTCTCCAAGTTTTCTTTGGCGTCTTGAGCGCGTTCTTGGTTCTTTTGGTAGCCTAGAACGAGATCGTACCCGGCAGAGGCGAGCTCCTCGGCTATACCGTAGCCGATTCCTCGGGTCCCACCGGTGACGAGAGCGGTCTTGGAGTGCGACATGTTGGTGCGGTGTTGGAAGAATGATTGAAAGACTGGTCCGCGTACCACGAGATAGAAGTGGGCGTGGGTTTACTATGATCGTTCACAAGGTCGGGAGGACTCTATACATGACCTTTGGTATAGAGGCGAGGTCCGGGTACAAAGGTAGACAAAGGTTTTTGACCCCAAGCGTCATCTTTTATAAGTGGTCAAATATTTGAAGACAGAGGTGACGTAGCGAGTGACCGATTCCTCGAGGCCCTCCTCTGAAGGGCACGGTATTGCTTTGTGACAGTTTAGTGCAGTGCCGTTGAAACAATTGGAGTCGCCATGATTTTCGAAATGACCTTAAGTATACTGTTATAACGACGGTGACCTATGGTATAAATGTAATTAGTATATGACTATTAGTAGGTCACTTGATTACGTATGACTACGTATGATTGGTCAGAACACATTATGTTTATGATGCCGCCATGCCTAAAAGTTGCGCGTTCGGTTTTAAAAGCAAAATTTCTAGTTCAAGAGGACGTCTAGGCGTGTGGTTGTTGTATTCATTGTAACTACTTGTAGAGCTGTTTAGCTTAGTTCTTACATATATGGAAATGCTGGTGTGTTTGTGTCTGTGTGCATCTGTGTAGTTGTACGAGTAACGTTACTTCTAGATATTTGTGGTCAGCAGTCAGAAGCTCTGGGTTGACTGTGATGATAGTTGACATGTGGGTCGGTCATGGGAAGACGAAGGTCAAGGTCGACTATGGGCGCTCTGGTCTTTTCCTCCGTACTGCAGCAGAACTTCCAGTTGTTGTATCTTTTCTCATGGACATGGTGTGGTCTTTATGTTTCCAAATGTGACGTTAGACTTGAGGACAAATAAGGTGGTATCTCACTGCACTTGCGGCACAGGTGCGGCACTCTGGGGTTCGAAAGATTACTCAACGAATTTCAGAGATAAAGAACAAAACGCTTTGTGTATTTTATTGTTTTCTAAGTCATACTTTTACGTATTACGCAATATCTAAATTTTTTTTAAAAATCGGCACAGTGCCGCAGTGAACAAACTCCTCAGTGCAGCACTGGTGCCCGAAGTGCAGTGAGATACCACTTTTAGAGAATTGAGAACATATACTTACGTATTGTAGATTAACTGGAAAAAACTGACAGTCAAACGTTTATCTCCACTGATATGTTCTTGGCTGTCCACTTGCAAGGATTAGCCAACACACACAAGCGTTATTGAGGGAGGGGGGGTCTCACATAACAGCCTTTGTGTGAGTACGTGACAATGTGGCATTCTGGGTCATGAATCTCCCTAGTGGTATGACGAACCAAGAATGTCCTTGGACGGACAGACCGATCCTGACTGTCCATCAAAAACAAACAAACAAACAACCAATTAGCGGTTCAACCAATGGTAGCATGACAGCCAAGTATCGGTTCGACCAATGAGAGGGCGGCTGCATGTCTTTGCAGTTCTATATTTAGGCGTTAGGCGCAGGTGTCTGGGGCTAGGAAATCTGTCTCCTTGTCGGCCTTGACACTAAGATGAAGGAAACCAATAGCAACAACTCTACACTAACCTCGTCAGTATACCTTATCACCTAACGCTAGTTCACCTTTATCCGCGGGGTAACCTATATCCGTTGCGTCGCTAAACAGGGTATCCAGGGATGTCAAGTTGACGGACGATAGTTTCAAACTGTACTATTTTCTAAATATTGCAGTTTGAAACCACCATCTGTCGACTTGATATCCCTTAAATACATTGTTTTACAAAAAACGGATATAGGTTACCCTATGGATAAAGGTGATAAACCAACGTTATATTAACTCGCTCCAAGCCCTGACTCGTTCGTATTGCTGTTGATGGCATAATACTACACAATGTCATGTGTGATGGTATTTTCCGACACTGTCATGTGTGATCGTCTTTTTGCCATGAGAATAATTGTGTAGTTAAAGAGTCATCGTTAGTATGTCTATTTTCAACAAACCTTGCTGTTCTTCGCATGGATGACAGACTACCGATCTCATGAATATCCTTCTAAGGCTTAACATCGACTATCATAATTCCACCAGGTGCCATAATACCGCCACCTCAAAAAAAACGTTAGTATAGACCCCATTCACACTCAGAAAACCGATTCGAATAATAAAACATTTATCCGAATGAAAAAAATTTCTATCGGATCAAAAATGTGTTCACGCTGCTCTTCGGCAATCCGATAAGTGCGCCCTCAGTCTTATCTGAACTGAAAACATTAGTTGCGTTTCACAGACGTATAACTAAGATTGTCTTGCACACCGAATGTTAAATATCCTAAATGTAATACAATTCAGATCTTCAGGTGTTGAAGACAATCTTGAGAAGGCCTCTAGAACAACGTTTTTTGAGGTGGTGGTATACTGGCACTGGTGGAATTATGCGAATTCGGCTCGGTCGGACAGCTTTCGGGAGCGAAAAGAATTATAAACATCCACAAAATGTGAAAATAGGATTCATGCGCATGATTTGTGTATATTTCTAGGTATACATTTTAATTTGTCGTTTCTTAAAACATCCCTGCCGCGCCCTGGTTTGAAAATGTGACCTAAGTCTAACTCAGCCTCAGGGGGTCTGTTGTAGAATTTCATCAGGATATGTTGGCTAATGAAGCCGAAAAGTTGGCCAGTATAGGTCCTGGAAACAGTCTGGCCTCCAGGGTATATACTCATCTCTACACACGCAAAAGATGGCACTGTGGAACAGTGACGCCGTAATTCATGTCCTTGACCTCAGTTAGGCCTACGTCACATTTCCAAACCGGGGCCCGGCCGGGCTGTTTGAGAAAACGAAAAATAGAAATGTATACGTAAAAATATACGCAAATAATGCCTACGAATATTCTCTTTAAATCTTGTGTAATTTGGTGCCTTTTATATAATACTTTTCGTTCCCAAAAGCTGCCCGGCCGGGCCCCTTTGTGGAAATGTGACCCTAGCCTAAACCAGCCTTGTGTACATACAAAGCTTTTAGAATTTCTCATCCTGTATGGAGATGAACAAGGCTTTGCGACTTTTTCTGACGAAAATATTTCGGCGTTTGGTGCTGACTAAGATCTTGCTGATTATTACATAAGATGTCGTTGTCCAGCTTTGTGAGTTGTGTCCTGTTTACCTTAGTGACGGCACTTTTGCTTGCTTGGTAAGATTAGCGGTTGGTGCCTTGCAAGGTACCAGCCGTTCTTAACGGAGATTTTCTAAGATAAACATTTAAAGAAGCAACGTTACCGTTGACAACGGCAAAAAACGGCATGGTTTTCTCGTTATTCTACTTAACCCAACATTCTAACCTGCTTATTTCTGTGAGTTTTTGTTTGCGCTCGCAAACATGGACACGCTTCCTGCACAAGGTGTGGCGACAAGAGCGCCATAGGAGACTATAAAACGACGGCAAGGTGGAGGCTTTAGCGGCAGACCGTGAGGAGGTGTCGAGCAACGGTATTACTAATACTATTACTTCTAACGGCTGTTAGAAAAGGCTCGAGAACTCAGTCGGTGTTCATATCATCTGACCACGGTAAGATAATTCTTTTAAGTCTCGGTCTTGAAATCGATTACGGCTATTTATGCCGCATATAGCTTTATGTTAACACAGTTTGAGGTTTGCTTATTATTATATTAAGGCCGGCCTACGTCACATTTCCTACCCGGGGTCCTGGAACGTATGCGGAAACGAAGAATTACAGTTTATGAAAATAGATATGTCCCTGTCACATTGAAGAAAAATCGACTGGTCGACTATTTTGCGAGCTCTAAATGAGATGTTTAGCAGTACACGCCTTGGCTGGTGTTCTCTCCATCGTTGCGTGATTTCTAGAGATTGGGTGATGCACGCAGGTGCAAAATATGCTCAAGTCTTTGTCGATTTTTTACTTTGCAATATTCTGCCGATCAACAAATACCAGCTGATACAGGACGATCTAAGGCCGGGCAACTTTTAAACTGAAGGCATTTACAGCCAGGCGAATATCCAGACTTCGAAACAGCTGACTAGTTCGATACCCCAGGCCGGGAGGCGAGACTTTTTCTGACAATGATGAGATAATCCTGACTCTTCTTTCGAGCCGGCCACATACGATTTTCGTACGATCACATTCCGAGGGCATTTCGGGGCCGGTCGCGCCTGTGCATGCCGAACAAAATTCAGCCGTCTTTTTCGGGAAAGGCCGTGAGTAAATTATAAGATTGTCGTCGGCAGGTGCATGGTTTTGTCATCCGCGAAAGTTCTACAATGAAGATGACCGCGCGCTACGGTACCGTTTGAATTGTACACACGGAGGATGTTATATCTCAAAAGCGATGTTGAATATCGTAACCGAGTTTTTCCTGCATTTACCCAGACCCAATGCCACCATATTTGATAACTGAGCACCTCTGCACCGCTGTTATTTCTCTCTAGTAGTGATTGAATCAATTAAAAAAATGCTGCTGCTACCAAGAACATCATTGAAAAGCTTAAACAACATCTGCATGTGTCTTTGGTGCCTGTTGAGGCATTTCCACGGCACTACCCGCCTCTCTTCTTGCACGTTACAGAAGTTCTCGATTAATATAACTGACATCTTATTTTGCAATTTTATACCCGATGGCTAATTGCAAGTACATGATACATGGTAGAAACATAGGGAGCATACATGTGACAATGGTTAGCGAGAACATTAATATCATGGTTTCAATCTCATTCACAAGGTAGGCGATGGCTAGTATTTGAGAAAGCATTGTACTTTTTCTGTGAAAGGTTACGGTAAAGTAGCCTTGGTACCATCCTCCGTAGTAACCTCTGGCTCAACCTCTTCCCCTTCTAATTCCCCTGTTGCATTGTCGACTAGCGTCGGCCGTACTCCTTGATCGCTTGGCCGATTTCAAGATAGACAGTGGGTCGTGCGTATTTTTTTTACCTAAAGACCAATGTGAAGACCGTCCATTTCACATTACGCAAGGCTCTGGACAATGAACCTCCTACGACCTCATACACGCGGACGAGGTAAGACAAGACGTTCCTAGAAAAAAGGCAATGGATCCATCAATTTTCAATGTCTTGTGAATTTGCAAAACGATTAAAAAACGAGTGCACGGGCAGTATATAAATGATCATAGAAAAGGGAACTGTGTGATAACCCCACCCACATTGTACTACAGGAGCCACGTCAGTCACAATGTCAATGTCAGAAGTACACGCTAGTACGAAGAACAACATTTACAAACAAAAGGAAGCCGTACGCCAACCGATTTGCGGGCTCAGGTTTCGCGAGTATCGTCCAATTTTGAGGGTGAAAATCGATCGTGAATCGCCGAATTGACGCCTGAACAGCAAGCCAATGTCGACCGGTACTTCAGCGAGGAACGGACGACTTAAATACAGGCGACCTTTAGATAAGCACGCAAGCACGCGCCCAAAGCCAACACAGATGTCCTTGCCGAGAATCTGCCCGTGCCATGGTAGATCAACCTGTCTCGAACCCACCAACACAAGACACCTGCTCGGGGGGCCTAATGACAAACTCCCCAAAGAGACACATGTAGATGTTTCAAGTTATACGCAGTCTGAAACGGCAAGAGGCACTCAATGTATTGTCTAATTGATGATGTCATTGTTGATCCTGTGTTTCACTGTGGCGGGTCGGCAGGACGGCAAGATGGATCACCAAACCCCAATGGGCTGGAGGATGATGGTCCTGATGCTGATGCTGATGACACGTACATCTGTCGGTAAGACTACCTCATCTAACCATCTAGCCATGAGCGGTAGAAATCGTCATGACTTTGTACACTAGAGATGAATTGTGAGACGGCTCATTATATGATGTTTGCTTACATGATTCGGTAACATCTTTAAGCGGGCCGAACAACAACAAATACAAGATGTGTGTGTGTGTGTGGTGTGTGTGTGTGTGTGTGGGGGGTGTATCAGGAGGCGAGGTCTTTAAGTATTATTCCAACTCTTTTTAATCAACCAAAACTACAATTAACATAAGGCATGGGCTTTCCTCTTTTCTTGTCCCTTTGCCTGTGTGCCATCCTCCGTAGTGACCGCTGGTTCAATCCTTTCGCTTACTCCGTACGTGGTTAGCAAGCGGTCACTTCGGAGGATGACACCCAGGCCATGTCTCCCTGCAAGGGAGAGTTCCCTCCGTCAATCGTGGGTACGTCTAAATCATCATCACAAATCAGTGACTCCGTCAAAGGGCGCATCTAGCTTCCCAATCCGCCATCACTTGATTACATATACATATCTTATGGTAACGAGCATACGCCCTACTCGTTTAGGGCCGAGGCAAAAAAAAACTGACTAGTCCTAATACCTAGTCCTCACATTAGGCGCGATTCGATCGGACGACGAGCCTGCGAGCTCTAAATTACGAGGAGGCATGACCCTGACGGGAAGGGGGG
>NC_049990.1:12481305-12610714 GCF_000003815.2 Branchiostoma floridae | reverse complement strand
CATGACCCTGACGGGAAGGGGGGAACTCTGCCATTTCTTCGTCGGCATCAGGGTCATGCCTCCTCGTAAATTAGAGCTCACAGACTCGTCGTCCGATCGAATCGCGCCTAATGTGAGGGGGGTATAAAACGTCCCATGACGTTCGACGCGCGGCGCGTATCCTAGGACACTTTTTTGTCCGTGTAAAAACGAAAACAATGCGCTGCGGCGCGCCGCATTGTCACCTCCGGGCAAGTCATTTTTCAGTTGCCTCGTGTAAACCGGCCCTTAAAGTCACTTCATGAAAATGGCTACCGGTATTGAATTTGATTTGATACAGACGTCAGCTTAAGTCAGAAATGTTGTTTCTCCGTAGGATGCCCATCAGGCTATAGTAAGTCCGATGGAGTTTGCTACAGGGATTTTGGTGATGCCAAGACACACAGCCAGGCTAGTGACAGCTGCTGGCCGGGACGATTGGCCATGCCAAAAAGCGAGGAGATCAACACGTTCATTGCCAGCCTGGCAGACGCAGAGCGCTGGATCGGGCTGACAGACTCTAGCAGCGAAGGCACGTGGAGTTGTTTTTGGCGACGCCTCAGGGGCGAGCCTAATAGTATAGTTTGCGACCGTTTGTTTTAATTTTTTTACATTTTTTATTAATTCTATTCAACAAAACTAAAGTATGAGAACCATCCAGCAAGTACAAAACAAGAGTGTATGAGATAATCATATCCAGCAGAAACATATAAAATAATCATATGTTGTACAGAAACATATGAAATAATATCAACAAACAGACTTTGAAATCTTCATATGAAAATGAACAAAAATGAACTGAACAGAAACGTATGAAATTAAATCATATCAGCAGAAATCCATGAAACAATCTATGAACAGAAAACTTGTAAAATAATCATATGAATGATCATATCTGCAGAAATCTATGAAATAATCTATGAACAGAAAACTTGTGAAATAATAGTATCAACAGAAATAATCATATTAAACAGAAATATATGAAATAATCATACCATAGGCACGTGGAGGTTTGCGGACGGCCAATTGCTGGGAGTGTATAAGAAATGGGCCGATGGTGAACCGAACGATTCTAACGGTAACGAAGACTGCGCAAGCCTTCTGGATCCCAGCAACAACTGGAACGATCTCTCATGCGGCGAAACCAGGGGATACATCTGTGAGACAGGTAAACTACCAGTTTTATGACTGTAAATTTTAAATTGTAAGGCTATGTACGCGCGATCAAGCCGCATATAAAATTGAACACCCTTAAATGCTGCCTCGAATGCCCTCTGTATTGCCTTGTTGTAATTTCATCAAATCTTAAATCTTAAACTTGCATATCTATAGATGCATCACATATTCTTTGCTATTACCTTCGCCCAAATGTTTCCAGTGCCGTTTGTTTGTAACTCGAAAAGCTGTGGCTGGATCTTTACAATATTGGTATGTGGGTATGGTCGGAAAATGAGGTTCAAGTTCGATAATGAGCCTCCTAGTGGATGTATAAGGTACTGCAGTGGAGCTGCCGGTTTAATATCCCGTTGGTTTTCATGTCTCATATCTATATCATATTTCATATCATATCATATTTCATATCTATAGATGACGATGAATGTGCAGAACGTACCCACAACTGCCACTCCCGAGCCTCCTGTAGCAACGCATACGGCAGTTTCACCTGTGCTTGTAACCGAGGCTACACCGGGAATGGCGCCTACTGTTATGGTATCTCAGTGTCCAATTATTCCTTAACTCATTGTAGGAACTATACAGTACAAGATTGTGACGTTGGGTATGATATTCTGATATGTAATGGAAAGAATTATGAAATTACAAATTACGTTTCACTCCTATTTGTACGCCTCTTTAGTATGAGTTACAGGAGTCATACAATATAACGTTATGTGAGTAAGTAAAGAATCAAGATTAATTGTCACTTGTTTGTATACAGATATCAATGAATGTACGACTGGTGCCCACAACTGCCACTCCCAAGCTTCCTGTACCAACACAGACGGCAGTTTCACCTGTACTTGTAACACAGGATACAGTTGAAATGGTGCCTACTGTTACGGTATGTGACTGCGTATTTCCATCATGATTTATCCTTAGAACAGTTTGTCAACAGACGTAAATTCGTGTTTCTGTATGATAGAAAGTAGTGTAAAGTACATGTACACAGCTGACAGTGTATTTTTCCATCTCTTCTTGTTAACCAAGCTTAGAGCTGTGTATCTAAACAGATTTTAGGCACAAGTATAGGTACACATGGTTCGTTACAGGACATTTATCTCTATCTGTACCGGATGTTTAGGTCCGGACCTGTACCTAAACAACTTTACAGTTACACGTACCAGGTTTAGTTACCCAGCGCTAACTAAGATTAGTTCACAGTAATCAATTAAAGTTAAACGACCTTATGTAGTAACGTCATAGAATGTTTTAAAGTACAGGGTCAACAGCTACGTTCATGTGTTTATACAGACATCAATGAATGTGCAGATGGGAGTCACAACTGCCACTCTGAAGCCACCTGTACCAACACACCTGGCAGTTTCACCTGTGCTTGTAACTCAGGCTACGCGGGCGACGGTGTCACATGTACCGGTAAGGAAGGATGCTTATAATTGTTAACGTTCTGGATGACAAGATTCAGTTCACAAATGATGGTGTCCTTTCGTGATTGATGACATTATTAAGCTTATAAGAACATTCTAAGATAAGAAAGCTCACTTGTAGTTTATACCTGTACAGATAATGACGAATGTGCGGATGGTACCCACAACTGCAGCCCCGAAGGCTTCTGTACCAACACACTTGGCAGTTTCACCTGTGCTTGTGACTCAGGCTACGCGGGAGACGGTGTCACCTGTACCGGTATGGAAGGATGCTTATAATTGTTCTGGAGGACAAGATTCGGTACACAAATGATTTTGCCCACTCGTGATATTACAATGATATTATTAAGGAACATTCTTAGACAGGAAAGCTTACTTGTGGTTTACCTGTACAGATAATGACGAATGTGCGGATGGTACCCACAACTGCAGCCCCGAAGGCTCCTGTACCAACACAGAAGGCAGTTTCACATGTGCTTGTGACTCAGGCTATAGCGGTGACGGTGTTACCTGTACTGGTATGGTGTTTTGTTACCTCCATGAAAAAATGGAGGTATAGTTTTGAGTGTGTCTGTGTGTGTGTGTGTTTGTGTGTGTGTTTGTGTGTGTGTCTGTGTGTCCGCATATTTGTGGTCATCATAACTTGAGAACCTCTTGATGGACTACTATGATATTTGGTATGTAGGTAGGGGTTGGGAAGACGAAGGTCAAGTGCTATTTGCATGTGTTCTTATAGACAAAGACGAATGTGCGAATGGCACCCACAACTGCAGCCCTCGTGGCTCCTGTACCAACACACCTGGCACTTTTACCTGTGCTTGTAAGTCAGGCTACAGCGGAGACGGTCTCAACTGTACAGGTAAGCTACAAGTACTTTGTGATGTCGTGTGGTGTGGTGTGGTGTAACAGCAGAATTTTTGGCTCAGGACCAAGGTGTCCCAGGTTTGAATCCTGTCCTGTCACCGATTTTGTGCTCTTGCCAAAGGCACTTTGCACGACCTTCCTCACTCCACTCAGGTGTAAACATGGGTACCTGACTTCGGTTGGGCGGTAAAAGGCGACGGAAGGAGTGGGTCGGGCTCTGCTTTCCAATATCATGCCCGAGACAGTGGATAACAACATACTGTCCTTACAGCCTCCCAAAAAGAGCATGGGGCTACCTTTACCTTGTGTCTGTATGTCCTTTCCATGTGGCACTCTCAAAATAAATAAGTTACCCACTTGAGTGCAGTACCACATCGTTTACGTCTGTCGTACAGGCAAATAGAAAACAAAACTGCACTAGTATGGAAGTGTACTGTTCATTCCTAGATCCTTTATTTTGGGTACAATATTGTATGAGTTGTTGAGATATAGGCGTTTCAGGCGAGATATAAAGCATGCATGTGTTCTTATAGACAACGACGAATGTGCAAATGGCAGCCACAACTGTAGCCCTCATGCCTCCTGTACCAACACACCTGGCAGTTTCACCTGTGCTTGTGACTCAGGATACAGCGGAGACGGTGTCAACTGTACCGGTATGGAAGTTTCCAAGGTTTTTAAAGTAGACAGTACGTATTTCAGACTTCGAAGCTTAGTTAATATCTACATAAGAAGTTTTGATTGAATGATGTGTTTGTTCCACAGATATCGATGTATGTATGACCGGTATCCACAACTGCAGCTCCAAAGCCTTCTGTACCAACACAGACGGCAGTTTCGCATGCACCTGTAACTCGGGCTACAGGGGCGACGGTATGTCATGTGCAGGTAAGGACGTGCCATTGGCTGGTACTTGTTTGTAGCAAAGATGGGTGTTATTTGAAATGTCTACGTCAGTAATTATATAACGTTTGGTTACTTTGATGGGTATAACCAACCACCGGGGGACCGTGCATTAGATAGAAGCCACGACCCATTTAGCCAATCCTCAATGCATCTCAATGGAGCACATGTTTTAACGTACAAACGCTGCGCAGTACTTACTTACAGTATACGTCTTTATACACCAGAGAACTTGTTGTAGGAGACATAACTGCATGTTTATAAAAATAAGTCAGGTGATGAGGACCATTCCATATGTTTTTATAATGCATATTTCAAAGATAATTTATTTGGGCCAGTAGACGAGACAGGTCATTTCTTTGAGCCAGTATAACTCCTTTCCCAGCCCTCGCTGACCTGACTTTTACGGATGTGGGGATGGACTACGTCGCGATGTCCTGGACGGCACCGACCGACCTGACCATCAGCCGATACCGGGTCCGGTACCAGCGCACAGGCGGCACACACAAGGACCTGCACCCGCCGCCCTTCGCTAACAGCACGATGGCCACCGTGTGGGGTCTGTGGGCTCACACGGAGTACACCTTCACTATCACCTCTTTTGATGAGAACGACCAGGAGAACGGAGAAATCAGCGGGATGCAGATGACAGGTCATTCTATTTAGACGTTGAACTTTATTATTTATGGAGAAATTTGGAAGCTATGAGCATGTGAAGCTATGAGCATAAAGGAATGGCATGGTAAATGCATAAATCGACAGCTCAACTTTAGCGTAACAGAAAGGCTACTGAAACGTTTTAATGGCTGATGCCCAGCCTCTGTAAGGCCTAAGTCATATTTCCAAATCGGGCCCCGGCTGGGAAACGGACAATTAAAAGTGTTTATCGAGGAATATACACAAATTATGCTCATGACTATTACGTTTTGTGTCTTTCGTTGCCTTTCATTTCTTATTTTTCGTTTCCGAAAGCTACCCTACCGGGCCCCGGGCTGGGAATTGGAACCTAAGCCTAAAACCAAAGACATTATTCTACATAACGTCCTTCGTAAAACATTGTGAACGAATAAGACTGTTAAGGATAAAAGAAAAACTGTTTACTGTTTATCGTGTTATAGATGAGGTGGAAGTGAACGTGGTTTGTGACAATGGACAGATGCAGGTGTCCTTCCCCAGAGCGGCGTTACCAGGTGTGGACGTGGAGAACATGCACCTGCTGAACGACACCTGCCGCGCCACCGTCAGCCCCACACAGGTGACGGTGAAGACCGGACTGGAGGAGTGCGGAACCATCCCAGTTGTGAGTTAGGGCGCGGTCATATAGGTCGTGCGATCGTCGTGCGATCGTTACCTTTGGCTTCAGGCATTTGGAGGGCAGACATGTACGTGTCTTGCAAAGTTCATCTGTCTTGGTACTCAAAAGGTTGTTTTCGATCCTTCTCCGTGGTTGGTTCTGTCCGACGTGAGCCGGCTTGAAAATCCTATGGCATCAAAATCGTACGACGATTGCACTACCTCTGTGACCGCGCCCTTAGTTTCGTTCGTTCAGACCCTTTTAATGCCTAGTAGCACATAGGGCAGCAAGGAATATTGCTGTTTCAGCAGCAGGGTATATTTTACAGTGTGCTTTGCTTTGACGCTAGTGCTTTGACGTGCTCGAGGTACCTCCACGAACACGGGACCCCCATTTTACTACCCCCATTTTACGTCCCTCCCGAAAGAGTGGTGCAGCTGTAACCCCCATTTTACGTCCCTCCCGAAAGAGTGGTGCAGCTGTAACCGAAAACTACAAAGACATCCCTCAAGTGGCGCTTGAGCCATATATGCTCTGTGGGGAAAACCATTCTTAATACTGCATAACTTGCCACATATTTTCTCTTCACGTTTACTAGCATGGAGTAAAGGCAGGTGTATTATAAAGTGTGTCATGCCGATTGTCGAGGGTCATGCTACTTACTATGTGGGCCCAGTAGTGTGGTCTAAGAGGCCAGTTGCATGTTGGAATCATGTTAACTTCCTACCTTATTGTCGATAGGGGTTCTTCGTCGTCTCAATGCATACGCTTGTCATCGAATACTGAAATACATCACGCATCACCTCCTTTTTCATATGTGCTGTTGGATAAACTCAATCCGTCATCAAGTCGTTTGACCTGAAACTGATGTTAACTTCAATTCACCTAGACTTCGTCAGCTGATAAACTCACCTACATCAACGAGGTCATCGGCAGCCACGTGACGTATGAGAATGGCGCCGTCAGGGCCACGCCCTTCCGCAAACGGTTCCAGTGTGAGTTCCTCCGTCAGTATGTGGTCTCACAGGGAAGAGAAATCCTGTACAACATCCCCTCCCCTCGGTAAGTCAGTGAACTTCAGTACACCCCCTGCATTTCCACCAGTTAGCAGAGCTGCGATCATGCTACGAAAGGGCGCCTTTGCGAATTTCGTAGATCCGAGGGTATATTTGGGCCCGGCCGGGCACCGGGTTAAATTTAAACCGGACTTAGAATAGACCCGGTGACAGATAGACGCCGTGACCTACCCGTGTGGAACACCGAGGGGTACCCCCGGTATCCGGCAGTCCGCCGGGACAAATTTGTGCCTTCGGAGCCCGTCCGGCGCTACAACCCTGACGGGCACCGGTGCAATTGGGACCTAAGCCTTAGTGGAATTGGGGCCTTAGCGTTGTCGGTCAAAAGACATGATTTTTCATTGTCCTATTGAAAATGATCTCCCGATGTTCCCATCTTTTATAACCTGCCAGTGGCAGTGACCACTCTTATCTTTTTTCTCACAGGGTGAAACTCATTGATGCGCTGAACAACAGTTTCGTCTTTGAGATGAACATTTTCACGTCTCCAGCCTTCAGCGCTACCTACAGCTCAGCTAACTTCCCTCTACGGGTAAGAATATACCTCATTTCTATACTGTATAAGTATAAGTATACTGTATTCTGGTCTGACATGAGCGTATATCGATGTGCTGTATGTATATATGTATGTATGTGTTGATATGCCATCCTTCATTTAAGTCTTAGTCGTGCGCAAGTGTCTCCTCCATTTAAAATAACGACTTCATGTTCATCAGAAGGATAGTGTTTGTGTATGCGTTTTCGATGTGCTAAGAAGACGGTCTTCTATCGATGTATCATGCTAGCCTTCACCAGGCCTTCCTACGGCGGGGTGGATGGTAGAATTCGGCAAAAGGGGAACAATTGGCCAGGAGAGTCAGGCCATGCTAAGTTTTACATATGGCTGTGCGGCAGTTCAATCCTTTTGGTAGCAAAACTGTCCTGGTACATCATTCTCTCTGTTAGTCAGTCTGGTAGAGGCTAGTACAGTATCATGCCCAATGTGTGCTTTAATGTGATCAGGTGTTGCCGTCTGACCGTCTCTACTACGGCCTGAGCGTTGAATCTCCGCTGAACAACCTGGAGCTGTTTGCCCAGGACTGTGTCTCCACACCCACCATGGACCCTGATGACCTGCCACAAGTCTTCATCATTCAGAACGGGTTAGCACGGTTCTATCGGGATATCGCAACATTTCAGTCCTCAATGTTATGGACCTAGTGGCTGTCGTTTGTATTCTCTTAAAGATCAATTCCACACTTTTTTGATAGAATAAATAAATGAATGAACTTTATTGCACGACATTTGTACATGGTACAATGTGAGGCAAAAATGACAAATCAATTGATACAATGATACTCGTCTCGTCTAAGGTCTACGGCTAAAAGAATATGGACATAAATGAAGTATTGACATACTGTGATATACAGATTAAACAATACATTCTCTATTTTTTTAGAGCGTTACATAATATGTATTGGCCTAAGTACGTAGGTACTCGGGACATGACATACAATGTAAGTAGGTTGAAAATATGTGTGTTTGCCTTTGACAATGATGTATTAGATTTACATGTTATCATATTCATGCTGGATCATTATTCCTTTGTGGGATGTATGTCACTTATTTTCATCCTCTGAGTCTTGAATGTCCCGCTACAGGTGCGACCTCGACCCAACCCTGCAAAGGAAGAGTGCCCGTTCTACGGACATGGCCCTGTACTTCTCCATCAAGGCCTTCACTTTCCCCGCCGCTGTCGATCCCAGTCTGGTACGGTAGAAATCAAAGAACATTGCTTTGGTGGTGGGGTAATGGTTGGGTAGTAATGAAGGTGTAGTGAGGCTGTAAATGTGTATCACGTACTGTTGTATCTATCTGAAATACTCTTACGCAGAACCTCGCCCGTTTCCATACAAGAGCAATTTACTTCGAGTTGGCTGTGCTAAGCTGGGCTAAGATTTCCACTTTTGTGGGTGTGATCTCTAACCAGCCAATCAGACAACTGCCTAAATGTTTTTGTTAGGTAGAGCCGATTCTCTGATTGGCTGACCCTCAGCCTGGTCCCTCTTGGGACGAAGCCCTGCGTAAGAGAATGGATGCTCTTCTATACTTGAGATAGTCCATGGCCAACTTGTTAAAGGATCCAGAAGCATGTCAATCATGATACCTATCGCATCAAGACAATTTACCGTGTTTTCCTTTCTATGACAGGTGTATCTCCATTGCACCATGGTGGTGTGTCCGAAGGATGACCCAAACTCCCGATGCAGGCAGGGATGCATCCCCGCTAGGCGTCGTAGAGATGCCGTAGAGGAGGCCCGTTTCCGACGCACAAGCAGCAATGACCGTCAAATGTCTGTCACTGGGGGACCGTTTAGTATCTTGAGCGGTCAAGGAACAGGTAGAGAGTAACAACAACACTGTCATCAGTCTACTAAATTTAGTATAACTAATGTTTTCTATAAGATCTATTGCTGAAGCTTCAGATTCTATCAGAGTGGCAACAGATCCTTAAAAAAAGACATCAATGTTTTCGTCGCACTTAAGACATGTTATATTTTTCTATAGGAAAGCCATACAGGATCAAATATGAACTGGGAGGCCGATGTTGATGATTATCTTACATTGCAATTCTGTGTACTGCTCATAAAGAACAGTGCAACCCAATACCAAAAGTGTCCTCCTCGGCAAAGGCATACCAGACACAACTACAGTGAAAATGGGCCAACTAAGTCCTTGATGTCAATATCAACTATCTTATAATCATTATTGCACTCCTAATCACTCATTCATCCACCCAGTTCTTCTTTAACAGCATGAGTGCCTTTTGACCCTAGTTTTGTAGTGACCTTAAGATTAAAATAAAAACTGGTGTTTAGCCAGCTCACGTCTTTTAGGCTTAAAGTACATCATGGTTGTAAAGGTGGTATCTCACTGCATGCACAGTTTTTAACCCCGTAGTGCCACTTGGGGCACCGGTGCGGCACAACGGGGTTAAAAAAAATATTGAGGAATTTCAGAGATAAAGAACAAATTTTCTGATGTTTTGTGTATTTTGTTGTCTTCTGAGTCATAATTTTACGTATTACACAATATCTAAATGATAAAAAAATAGGCGAAAATAACACAACAGTGCCGCACCAGTGCCCCAAGTGCAGTGAGATGCCACCTAAAAGTCTACATTTTTCATGTATGTTCTGTTCCATTCTACAGATGACACCATCCCCACAGGGGGTGAGGGGAAAAACGCTGCTGCCTTCCCCACCGTGGGGGTGGCCATAGGATCCGCTGGGGCACTGATGGGTGTCCTACTGCTGGCTGCTGCCGTGGTTATGGTGACCAAGAGCAATGCATGGGTCACCAAGGCCCCGACTGAGGACGTCATGGGTAAGTACAGTAGAAGCCGTTTAATTACACATCCCATTTGCCAGCATATTTCGTGCAATTATCCGGGTGGTGCAACAAAGCGAAGTTATCCAGCTACACAGCACCACAACAGGATTTGGGGATTCCATGCAGTTAACAGAAGTGTGCAGTTTTACGTTGTGCAGTCAACTGGCTTCTATTGTATAACCAGGGCTCGAAATACCACCTGCAAATGCAGGTTAGTGCAGGTAAAATTGGAGGTATTTCTGATGTCTACCTGCACCTAAAATGCACTGGTCCATGTACTAGCTTTTATACATAAATGTGCTATGATGTAGGTGTATGTGAATTGTTAGTAGCTGCATTGACTGTTACCGCCTAATAAGCATAAAAGAAAAAATAGCAATGGTTCCTGAACAATTCCAGTATGATCCATACTTCCTAAATTCAGAGTGGTGCAGGTAAAATTTGTCTGGTGCAGGTAATTTTCAATGTTACCTGCACCAGTGCAGGTATGCAGAAAAAAGTATTTTAAGCCCTGATAACAGAGTTAGGGTTATCGGTAAGGTGCTCTATCTGGTCCTAGTGATGAGGAAACGTTCTTGTTGTACGTGTTGAAGACATCAGCTAAGGATTGTGTGGATTGGTAAAGCAGCATTTCATACCAGTACCCACCCCTACCGGTATTAAACCATTCCAACCCATATCCTAAATGGTACTGTTTTACTTCAGGGATGGACAACAAAGCCTACCAGATGTGAGGAAAGACAGAGCCTGCAGCTGAGCCTGTGTAGATGTCCTGCCTCCATGGATGGAGCCACTGGCATGTCTGTACACAGCTGCATACATAAAAATGTGATATGATCATATTTTAGACAATGTTAGATGTAGAAAAACTCATTACTCAAGGATTTTATATGAACAAAATACTGATGAACAGAAGAAGGCATAATTCATGCTTCTCTAAAATAAGGGGTGCAAAGTGTTAACACCATGGCTTGAAGAAAAGTATTTTCTCAACTAAGTGTGATATCATGTTTTAGATAGTATCATATGTAGACAAACTCATTACTCATGGACTTTAGACATGTATGAACAAAATGCTAATGAACAGGAAACTATGAGCAAAAACATGGGAGTGTGTGTGTGTAGTAATCACCCACGTGAATGGCATAAAAGTCTGACTGTATCAATGGAAGGACAATATCTGGATTTGGCAAATACTTCTAAGTTTAAGAATTACTTTGTATACACTATACAATATTCAAGGTTTTACCAGTAAATATACAGCAGTACATGTAGATGTATTGTGAGTAAACTTGCAGCATGACTAAGATCAAGAAGACATTTGGTTCCCTAAAATAAGGGTTGCGAAGCGTTAACACCATGGCTTGAAGAAGACACAATACTTGTAGAAGAAAAACATTTTCTCAATTATGTGTGATGTAATATCTTAGACGTTAGATGTAGAGAAACTCATTACTCAAGAATTTTATAGGAACAAAATACTAACGAATAGGAAACTATGAGCAGAAAAAAATGCATTCCTGTGTGTGTAGTAATCACACACATGAGTAGTATCAAAGTTTGACTGTACCAATGGAAGGACAATATCTGGATTTGGCAAATACTTTAAGAATTACTTTGTATATTCAAGATTTTAGCAATAAATCTTCAGGTGTGGTATTACTGCATGTGAAGTTGTAGTCCATGTGTTTACAGTCCACTTGATCAATATATATCTTGCAGGTCATTTTGAGCCCAACCACTCAGTGTGCACACCAGTTCTACTAAACACATCTCCAAAATATCACAAAATCCATCCACAGCTTCTCGCATTATGCACTTCACACACAAACTGCACCCAAAACATAACCTTCTTGGCGATAGCAAACAAACAACATAAACACACAACGCCCATTCATAACAGACACTAGTTATTATGTAAAGGCATAGTCAAGATTTTATTGCATACACCTCCAATATAGAGAGATTACAACAAAAATCAAGACCATCATACAACCAATGGATATACCAATATAAGCGTAGTACTGACACTCAACATTTCAAGGGAGCGTTTTGGGAGGGGGCTGTCTTTGAAATCTGACCCAACGATACATCAGAAAGCAAGACAGTGGTCAGCTGGATACACGAGAACACAGAAACACAGCTTGAGTTGCTACATAGGAGTGACAGTCCCATTGTTTTCTATTTTCTGAGGATATTAAAAACAACACTCCATCAGTATTGTCTCACCATGCATCTGGAACTCATACATGCAAACAAGCATCAAGGAACAACTGGAAGATACAAGCTTTATTTTAGTATTATCCTCTGAGTTGACAAAAAAGGCCACTAGACAGTAGGCTTGTGGGATAGTCAGGAAGTGACGGCTACAAATAAAACACTACATTTCGTGAGGAGAAACGCTACCACCATCAACAGAGCTGTGTGAAACAAAATTTGATAAAACGTAAATCATGCCAAGGGACATTCTCATATAGCCTACTAACAATTCGACAGTGAAACTTAGATAGAAGTACCCGACACAAGTATTCAGATAGTGCTTGTCTGTCCCCAGGAAAACAGCACAGAGTACTCTACAGGAGAGTAGAGTCCTCTTGCCAATATGAAAGTCCTATATTTTTGTTCTCTTCAGCACCAGTTTGTCATCTCTCGGTGCCTGTGATTGGATGGTCAGACAGTTGTGCTCCTCCCCTGAACAAATGGCTTGGCCCATTCTACAAAGTCATCGATCAGCACTGGCCAGGCACCTGTGGCGTAACACAGAATCCAATACAGGGTTAGGCAAGGAGGGACTTCCTTGGTTTTACTTTAAGAAGTTAAGTTGTAGCAAGCTACAAGCTAGATGTGATTTCAGAGCTGTATTCATACACACAATCTTCAAAACTGAGGTCCATGGTTGCAAAGAATTATATTAATTTTGCTGATGGTATGAATTACTTTACAGGCACCAAGTTATTGATAAGCTTGGACGTAAATCCGTCTCATCAGCATGCAAAATACACACTTGCACACTGCAACCACTTTTTGCTTGGTGCAACTTACTTCTAAACTCAGGTTGCACAGGGACAACTTAGATTTTGTGCCTCAGAACTCGATTTTGTTGTCAATTTACTTGGAAGAAATAAATGGACCGAGGCAGCTCCATTTCATATCAGCCGAAAATGATAGTTATAGGTTATGATGTTTGTACTATGTATTGTACTTTTTTTTCAGAAATTAAAGAATTGTAGGTGGTGCAACTTGAAATTCTGTTGTGCAACCTAGTTTTTGCTCCAGGTTGCACACTGTGTAACCTGGCTCAGAAAAGTATTTTGTACACTGTCTCATGTTTGAGAAGAGCTATCCCACTTATCAAAAAGAGTTTGAGTCCAGCCTGGTGTGAGTGGGCCAAACTGTACAGTTTGGTCACAATCACATGAACACAAAATTGGTGTGTTATGCCTAAAAGCAGTTTACCAGTTTATGTGGAACAAACAAAAAACAACAAAAGGCAGCTGTAATGTCCTTAAGATAAAAAAGTTCTTTGTACACAACTAAAGAGTTAATGCTTAGTAACAGACATCAACAACTAGGCAAGGTATTAACTTTTTTGTTGTATACAAGGAACTTTTTATCCAGTGATCTACACCGTTTTTGATGAAAATATTCGCAGAGGCAATGTATTTTGTTCTTCACATAGCCACACATCTAACTCCATTGGTACAAGGTTGATGTACCCAAACCCTCAATGCCCCTTATAAATATAGACATGTACAAACCTTCCTCATCATAGTTACCCATGTCGTCTGCAATCATGTTACTGAAGTCTAGCAGCAAGTTCCACGTGTCCTTAGGTATGGACCTCTTGTGATGCTCCTAAGATAGAACAGCCAATGTCATTATTTCTCGTTACCAGTACATTGATAAGAACATAACTTTGACAACCTAGCAAAGGAAATAATCCCTATATCGTAAAACTTTTCCTCCTTCATGATGGATTTAATCCAGTGGAGATATCTCCTCTGTGAATATGTCTTCTTTGTATGGCTACTATACATCAAAATAGCTTCAAACACGAATTCAAAACACTGCAAAAACCTCTTTTTCCCAAGTATCATGAAATAAAACAACCACAAAAGTAAATGCATTTACACAATACAAGTACAGTCAATACAAGTTGTACTGATAGCTCATCTGGAAAACATAGTACATAAATACCTAGCCATAGACAAGAATAATACCAGTATATTATGAGGTTGGGTGTCTTGCAATGTTTAGGGTAAGAAATTGAACATACCTTGAGAAATCTGATCCATAGATCTAGGAACTTGAATTTTCCTGCCAGAACTATGTTCCAGTAGGCAATGGCCATCTCCAAATCTGGAAGAAAACCAACCAACCCCAAACAACAGTTAACGATTCAAACATTGTCTCCAGTAGTAGAGTCACTTGTTATGAGGTAGTGTTGAGTGTTACAGGGCAGTGTGCACTACAGGTAACTGATACATTACATGCCCCTGTTATCATATACTTGTATGCTAGAAACAGAAAACCGTGGAGGGCCAAAGTCAACAAGATCAAGTGACTGCAAATTTGTATGTAAACATGTAGTATAGAACTGGTGATGTTCAAAGTCAAAATGTGAAAAATACTATTAGATTTTGAATTTTTATTGTTGGTAGCTGCTGGACAATGTAAATCAGCTGTGCTTGTCCCTGAAAACCTTGGTCATGTTTTGTACCAACTTTATTACTGGGACCTGCAGATGACAGACTGAAGAGTATGTTTGGTACATACTTGTTAAACAAACAAACAAACACACTGACCCATTCCTTTCTGTCCTGGGTTCTTTCCAAAGGTGAAGGTGAACTGGTAGAAATCTTTGAATCTGCTGGGCTCCTTGAGTTCATTTTCAACCATGGGAAGTTTATTCTTTAATTTCTCCATTCCATCACACCTGCATGGGACAATATACATGAATATGGACAAAAATATACAAATATGTGTATTGATAGGCAAATTTTGATTGGTTTAGATTACCAGTATCATTTGTAACTCGTAGATTTTTTTTACCTT
The DNA here is from genome assembly GCF_000003815.2 of Branchiostoma floridae. Classification (NCBI taxonomy): domain Eukaryota; kingdom Metazoa; phylum Chordata; class Leptocardii; order Amphioxiformes; family Branchiostomatidae; genus Branchiostoma; species Branchiostoma floridae. The sequence continues at coordinate 12,595,529 of NC_049990.1, read as the reverse complement.
GAATACTAATATAGATTTGTTTATTACATAAAAAGTATATAGTATTTACTGCTATTATGTTTCATCATCATCATCCGGGCATGCTGGTTGCACGGATGGACATGACTCTCTTCCTCCATCCTTCCCTATCCTCCATAGCCTTGGGCAGTTATTATGTTTACCCAATGGCTACAGTGGCAAAGATGACATGTTTTTATTTTGATATTCACATAATTGAATACTTAACAACAAAATCCATGTTAATCTTTTTACCCTTTAAAATCTGTCACAACACAACATTGACTTTAGATACCTACCCAATAGGCTTGGATGATGCATATGATGGCCAGCCACTAAGTGCTGACAGTGACTAAGCCCAAACATAATTATGTCCTCTGATGTTATTGCCCAAATCAAATCTTTTAGCTCTAATTTAGTCTTTGAGTCTAACAGCCCTACCATAACCCAACAATTTTTCCAGTGTCCATCATCACCTAAGTGCAGGGCTCGAAATTCATTTTTGGGATTAGGTGCACTGGTGCACCCAGCTTAAAAAATTGGGTGCACTAAAAAAATTTTGGGTGCACCACTTAAATTTAAGTAATAGCCTAATAATAAAAAACTTAGTTACAAGCTATCAAATTCTTAAACAAGTACCATGACAGACATTTCCATCATCTTTCTAACTTAGATGTCAAGAATAAGTTGTATACTAGTATTACATACATAAACCTAAGAAAATATTTGGGTGCACCCTATGCACCCACAGAAAATAATTAGGTGCACAGCTCCAATTTTGGGTGCACCTGGGTGCACATGCACCCAGTATTTCGAGCCCTGTAAGTGACTTTGCCTCTAAAACCATGCACCGAAACTGGACTGTGCCAAATAGCACTAGCCACCAGAAAATTGCACCAACTTTGCCAATTTTCCTTGTAGTCGCACTGACATAAAAGGCATTTGTGTATGAAGGTCAGAAAATCACACTCATGTTCAATGATTCAAAGTGCATCAAAGAGAGATTTGCAGTGATAAAAGGATGTTTACATAGGTAAGATAATAAAATATATAAATTGTGGCATTTTGCACTAGTATTAGTAGCATAGACATGGTGTTATACCGTGCTATTTTGCCAGTTTTTTAAAAGTCTTTATAAATTTGCAATTCTAGATGACAATTGGCGACAATTTGGTGCAGTCCATATATTGTGGTTGCACTAAAACATTTTTGGTCTTAAACACAAACTTTTATTAATCTTCTTTTTCCTTCGTAAAACTTGTAGATGGTAAGGAAAGGTAGAATATGTATCCCTCCAGATGGCTGATGCCTAGCTAAGAATGAAAGCACTATGAATGGTAGAACTCACCCTAGCTCTGTCATTCCTTCCAGGAATTCCTTTTTAGTGAATTCACATTGTGTTGCCGCTTTGAATTTCCATGCTATGGCCAGAACTGCTCTACTGGCGGGGTCCAGGTTCAAGTCATCGCAAAATCTGGCCACCCCCTCCACTCCAATCTTGTCTTCTTCATGAGGATCTGAAGAAGAAATGAGACAAACATATTTTCATAACCACATATCCACATATCCATACATGTACATACAATATGCATTTCCAATGTATCACTGCTGTACTACTTATCAGTGAAAATCCAAATTTTTCTACCACAAAAGTAAGTCCCAGCAGATGTAACTGAATCTAGCTCCTACTAGAGTTGGATATCGAATCATAATCAAATTCTCAAAATAAGAACAAGTTTAAGAGGGTAAAGGGGTGAATAAAGATGGTCTAGTTGTTGTTGCTCAATGGTTCTCATAATCATATGTCGTAATACAAAGATAAACTGCAAGGAAAATGACACACTGTCATCACCAAATTTGCAGGATATCAAAAACAACACTCAAACATCTTTGATTCTGTCAGAAAATGTCACAAAAATATAGTTTAGTTTTCTGGGCTTTCAGGTACAAAAACTATGCATTTTGGTTAAGACATTCACATGTAATGTGCATATTCATAAGGGCAATAAACTTGCTGTGACTGTATTGCTGCCAGTTGTAACAAATAACAATCATTGCTTTGTATATGCAAATCATATTTTTTTAAAAATTCAATAGGTCATCTAGGTTTGGTTGAAATTGTTTTTTAATTAATGTGTCATGACGATTTTTTTTACAATCTATAAACTATAAGGGGGTAAAAAGACTTCTAGAGATATTGAGATCTAACAACAGCCATATGAGACCAGTGTTATGTTTTTTCTTCAAAATTCATAAATGACATCAGGAGTGGACTGATAAATTTTGTAATTGTCAAACAACTGACTTCACGAAACAGTTGTGCATATATCAAACCTAGTCCTCGGTCTTGTCATAACCTTATAATATCCTGAACTTCAACCCTTGGCCAAAATAATATTGACGAAAACAAACACAGATGTCCTTAGCTCAAGATTGTTGCACTAAGAAAAGTAAGATGACTCAACGATTACAAAAATATGACCTGACTAGTATGGTTGATGTTTAGTGTTCAAATCAAGACAAAACAGGCCATGTGCCCACCTTTATATCGGTTGAAAAGCTGCTCTAGCTTCTTTCTGTCGACGGCGGGCTTGTGTTCTCGGTAGTACGCCTCTGGGTTCTGGAAATAGTTGTCCGAGGCGATGTCGAGTTTCCAGTCGTTTTGTGACAAACAGTAAATGGCGGTCTTTTCACCAGTCTGAGTAAAGGCGATGAACTGGCGGACTTTCTCCTTTTGCGACGATTTCAGCTTGTGCTTTGAACGACAAAAAGGTAAGGTGAGTGGTGTGTGTTATTTAGCGCTATCAAATTACGTCAGGTAATGTTGTAGAAAGGAAAAATACCAAGAATTGCGCAGCTCATACCATCTTCCCATGGAGTTCCTTGTTCAACCTCAGCCAACACTGCGCAAGCGTTCCAGGAGAGGTCAGAGGTTACCCGAGATATCACTCCAAAATTCAGACGATTTTTGTTAAACTTTTGCCATAATATGTGAAGAAACGGATATACAAATGTTTCCAGTTCAGTTGTTAGCACCCGTTTATTTCCTAAAGTGAGAAATGTGCGAAAAACACCGATAATTGCCGCTCAAAAATCTCAAATCTGACGATCGGCAACACCAATGGCCGGACAAGCTCAACAGAAAAAAATTAGAGGGGGGAATATTTTATAAAACATCTTTATTGGCGTTCAGAAAATTCGCAAATTAAAATTATATAGAATGAGAAAAATTCACAAAACTAAGTAAATGAAGCAAACTTGAAATCGATAGGTTACATTACTGATGATAAAAATAACGTGTATAAAACAACAACATATAACGTTACCAACATTTCTAACCCCTTTAGCATACCGTGGTTCGTTCCAAACAAGTCAAGGTTGCCAGGTTGTGCTGATGTGTGAATGACAACGGTTTGATTTAGGTTGGTATTCGTTAAATTATGTAAAAAAGATAGAGCACATTATATTGGAGCCGTTGGTAACCATTCACAAAATTTCATTGTGTGAATTTTTAGTGTAAAGATTGTAATCTGAGTTGAGTGAAAGTGGGTGGGGGGCTCTTTCTGTCATTGGACTGTTCCAAAAATTATATGTGGAAGCAGGTTGAAGAACTTTCACTTTTATTCCCCTGTCAGTTGATTTCAAAGCATGCCCTTCTGTCCAATGCTGGCCGTCACAGACTTCCAGTCTCACCATGTTAAAACTTGACCCCTATTTCCCTATTGTCTTGTCACCTAACCCCTTCTCCACCCATAACCCCCTTCTGTCCTTATTGGAACAGCCCTTTGTGTATTGACCTGAAATTAAAGGGGCTAGGTGGGTCAGCTAATTAAATACTTAAGGGTCTTGAGTTGAACAACCGGTGTGTACGATGTACAATTCTGCTTATCGTCTGAGAACATGTTCCCGGATTTGTGTTTTTTACATGACATGTGACTGGTTTCTGTGTATGTACAGCACGATATAAGCCTGTTGAAGAATCAATAACAACAGCTGCAGTTGACTCGTCAATTTCATAGGAAAGAATCATAGACAACTGGGCAATCGGAGATGGCAGACTTCACCAACTTTACGTAGGTTGCAAGCAAACACTGTTAACACAGACTGTATTATAGCTACTAGACTGTCGTAAACAGTATTTCTCTGTCTTTGCCTTTCGAATGCCTGAGGTAACAATAATAATGTCTTTCTTGCCCTGCAGTGAGACAACACCCACGAACGATCCCGGCCACAGCCAGTGTGAACAGTCCTATCCAGCATGGCAGACACCTCCAACATCATGGCCAACAATGCCATCAGTGCAGTAGTGTTAATGGGAATAGTCCTGGGCCTCATGCTAGTTGTGACCAACATGATGAATTTTGTGTACAGCCTCTGGACATAAACATCCCACCAAATGGATAGACAGCCAATTGGCTGAACTGTGTTTTATGATATTTCATTGTAGTGATGTTCTAATGTGCAATCCGTTATTCCTTATGTGATGACAAATCGAGTAACCTCCATGTAAATGATATTTGTCAAGAGATTGTTTCCAGTTCTAACAATTACTAGACTACTTAAAAAACTGTTTCATTCCACCATGATAGTTAAAGTTCACAAGATGGTTTCTAACCGTTTAACATTGTTGCTTTTACTGATACTTTTTGTTGCGATGATAAAACATGCCAGTACTAAACGTGTGCAGAAGAAGGCTGAAAACAAGAAGGAAATTGAAAAGCCGAAAAACAGAGAATTAGATGTTGATCATGGACTGTTGCGAAGGGCAGTGCAGTTACCGATCAAACCACCAATCCAAAAAATAGTGGGAGCCAAGGACAGGTGGACCAAGTGGACAGGTCAGTCCTGCGACCATCTACAGGGTCTCTTAGATTTGAAGAAAAGAATCATGAACAGATTAAACCAAGGAATCGAGTCGGTCAAGAAAAAGAAGGACGCTACAGAAGAGGAGAAGAAATTTGAGATTCACACATTTGTTGTCTTCCAAAGAGAATTAAACGACAGTGAAACTGCCATTTTCCAGGCTGTGCACAGCTTGAAACACGCCTTGTCGGGAAATTATAGAGACATCTCTTATATGAGAGAAGCCAGTTTACAGAGATTAGATGCGTTAAAAGCTGCTACTCTACAGGAAGAGGAAGAGTATAGTGAACTGGTCCGAGTGGAGAATAAGGTACAAGAACTGGCGCACAAGGCTAACAGTTCCACCTTTCTGGAAGACATTCTCGCTGATGTGGCCAAAGCTGCCGACAAGTTAGAAGAGAGCATGCAGGAACATGTTTTTGATGAATCTAAAAAGGTGAGTATTGTATTATTTGTAATTGCTAGTATGCTCATTTGGCAGGAGTAAACAAAATGTTTTCGACAAAGAGTAAACTGTGTGACTGTTTTGTTTGCCTTGTTGCAAGCTTCACTGTTGCTAGAATTGCTCAATGTCATGTATAGCCTACAGGTGATCGTTTTCACATTTTTTAATATTCTCTTACTATGAGCAAGAGGTGGCTCTGAGTTGGACTACTCCTGCTACTGCAAAGTAAATTTTGATACTTAAACTACAAATGTTACATAGCTTAACTTGAAAGTTCATCTGTGTTGGTAGAAGTCATTCTTGAATAGTTGAACTAGAAATCCCAACACAAAAGTTAGACTCACCCAAATTTTTGACCAAACAGCACCAGTCTTTGTCAAGGAATGAACAATCCGCTGCTTGTGCTTTCAGTCAAAAAATTTGTTGAGTATAATTTTTGTGTTGGAATTTACAGTTCAACTAGTTCAAGAATGTTACAAAGCTATTGACACAAGGGCTCCCTCAGTTATCTTCCTACAAGAAGTATTTTTGAATTTGACAGACAAAGCTCCCTCTCCCTTCAGGCTCAGGGTGCCCTGATAGAAGCTGTCGTGCGAGTGAAAGAGGATCCCGGAAAGGTGAATGACTCTAAGTCAGGAGTAGATGATGGTGGGATGAGCATGCTGGTGGACTCCAAGGATAACCAGTACATCCTGACCAAGGCCAAGGACTCTACAACACCACTCGCACACAAGCAGTTGATCCAGGTAACTGTCCGTTGTGTTTGAAATTGAATTTTATAGCCAGTGTAAGTTAGCCTGACTAAGGCCTAGGCCCCAATTACCAACCCAGGTCCCAACTGGGTAGCTTTTGGAAACCAAAAATAAAATAAGAAAGGCAACAAAACACACAGAACATGAAATAATTAGTCCGACTGGAGTATAATTTGTGTACATGTACCAGTACTTGGTATTAACACTTATTTTTCGTTTCTGCAAACATCCTGGCCGGTCCCCATTTCTGAAATGGGACCTAAGCCTAGGATGGCAAGGTCTTGTGGATAGGCTTGTTAAAGAAAGTTTTGGGTTGAAATCCATAGCAGGCCCAATTGCCATTGGGAAAGGCAATATACACCTAATTTCTTCACTTTAAAATGGCTTTAACTTAAAGCACAGTGTGTATCAAGCATGTGAAAATTCCCACCACACTTATTGAAACGAGTCAGGGTCTTTCCTGGTGTTAGTGGATCAAACCTTACACTAACGGTCAGGTCTTAATCAGCTTGAACCATTACAAATGGTGTGTTATGCCTTAAGGCATTTTCCAATTATGCAAATAAAAAATAACAATCTAGCTAGTAGCAGCTCACTTTACAAAATGGTCCCCTATTGGGCAGGATCAGCCCCCTGTCATGTAGAAATTTGAAGTTTCTATTTTTGTAGATTCACATGTAATATATATACATGTACAGTGTAGTCTAATAAAAATAAAATGTCTTTGCCAGGATTTGATATTTTGAGACCCAGTTTTCTGTGAAGACAATGAGAATGTGTCACCATTTTTTAAAAGATCTTTCATGTTATGACAATGGAGGGCTGCATCGTTACATGTTGTTTATTATTGCCCACAGGACATCATCTTGATCCTGAGCATGTCATTCCTGTGGGGCTGGTTGTGCAATATTCTCCATCTGCCTACCTTGTTTGGCTACGTCATGACAGGACTGGTGCTGGGGCCAGCTGGACTTAATATCATCAAGGTAAGATTTCATTACATGTATTCAGATAAGAATTCATTGTTGTCATTACCCGGTATGTTAAGTTTAAGTCCATTCTACATCATACATGCCCCCATCACATGGCAGGAAAATCAATAGGCTGGCGACTGAGAGCTCTAAATGACATTTTCAGCAGTAGTACGACTGGTGTTCTCTTTATCATCACATGATCTTTAGAGATCAGTCAATATTCACAGGTGCATGTGTAAGCCCTATCTAGTGTGATGGGGTAGATTTTCAGGTAAAAAATTATAAGAGTTGGGATACACCTTTGGGAGAAAGCAGGCACTGGACAGAAGAAAGTGAAAAGCTGTTGTGCCACACATCGGCATTGGCTGAATTGTGTGGCAAAGAAAGAATTACCTGTTGGAGTCTATGGTGATCAACACATTCAGTTGAAGCTCAACCACTATGTGACAAGCTATAGTATAGGGGAACTCCCATTTCCCAACTCCATTTCTTTAGACTTTGGGCCACACGGCCATGCAAACAGTGTTGGATGGCACTACAGCAGGGGGCTAGTATGGACAATTTCCTAGTACAATCAAACCTGTGCAAGTTACTAGATTTGTACGCCTATGAAAGGGTCAACTGGCCATTGTGACTACTTTTTCATTGATATTATTAAGATTTTATCTGTCACTTGGTTGGTATCCTCCTCATCATGATATTGATAGGTGCAGCCACATTTGTAGTTTGTATGTTGGACAAGTCAATGAGTGGTTCGAAGTGTTTATTTATTTTGCATCCTGTTTGCATGTTTCTTGTCCCTTTTGTTGTGTAGGCAGTTGTGCAGGTGGAAACACTGGGAGAGTTTGGAGTGTTTTTTATCCTGTTTACCGTTGGGATGGAGTTCTCCCCAGATAAACTGAGAAAGGTAAGTTACAGTGATGTCAAACAGGGCTTGAAATACCGGTTGAGTCTGCAGAACGTTAGTCTTGAAAGTTCTTAGTGGTACATTTGAAATCATATTAACTGCTTGCTGTTTTTAAGGATGCAACGAGAAAAAGTGCAATCATTCTTTTGATTTACCTAGCAGATCTTGAAATACCTGGTGCACATGCAAATTTATGAACCTGAAATTGGAGCCATGTATTAATCTTTGATTATGGGTGTACATATATTGTATATTGTATATGATATAATTTTGTATATATTTGTGTTATGTAATATGTTATGTACAAAAGGTGCATAACTATACAGTATATTCTTGACATTTGAGCATCAGAAACAATAATAAACCATAGTTGTATTACTTTTTCAAATTTGAAGTCAGCTGTAGAACTTTAAGTTCAAACTATGAATATGAAGAGTAACAGTAATCAGGTTTTGCTTACATTCTACTTTTTCTCATGTCGTACATCCATAACAACTATTCATAAGAATGCCTACCTATACTGCCCCATGATGTTACTGTACCTCTGTGTTGCCCAGACCTGGAAGGTAGCAGTCCTGGGCAGCCTGGCCATGATGCTGCTGATGGTGTTGTGTGGGATCCTGTGGGGATATCCTCTCAACATCTCCTGGAAACAGAGTGTGTTTGTGTCGGCCTGCCTGTCCCTGTCCAGCACCCCACTGGTGGTCAGGTTCTTAAGCACGTCGGCACGGTCGGACCACAAGCATGACGACCCTGATACTAGTGGTAAGTCTTTCAAATCTTGTAATGATAAGAACTTCATCTGTAGTTACAAGTCATTGTATGTTGGCTCATGTAGGAGGAATCAAAGTTTCAACCCAACACAAGAGAATCTTACCAAATTGTGTTACTGGTGCAGCTCTGGTTTTTGTCGAAGAATGAATCCGCTACTTTTAGATCTGTTGAGTCTCTTGATACAAGTCACAGACATTTTTAAGGGCATATGATCAAATGTGCAAGATATGGTTCAATTCCTTATGTAGTTCTGGGCCTGGCAGGGTAGCTTAGCCTGGTAGACATCCCATTATTTTTCGCAAACCCCTTTCTAATGTGTTATGTAGTAATAGGCTGTTGGCAAATCTAAACTGCATGTTGAAATATGTTGTTGTTTTGGGCTGATAGTTAGATAGTATGACAAGATAGAATGTGTGACAAAATAAACTGGAGGTCAAACTTTTGTTTTTGCACTAACTCTGTACATGGTAAGATACTGGATAGATAGCTTGGAGCATAAATGTGTCTAGAATCTATATAATTGCAATATAATTATATTGTAGGATCGTACTACTAGGATATATCATAATAAGAATTGAAGTCTATCATGACATAACCCACACATAGATTTTGTTACAGGGCAAAGCCTGTTATCTAGTCTAGCTCTTTTTATCCCAAGTTAAAGTATACTTAGTAGGTGCTTCAGAAATATTTCTTAAGCTAGCTAGAAAAAAAACTAGCAAGCAAGGAACCATAGTAGACAGGAAAAAAGAGGAATAGGCAATGGAAAAGATGGGAATATATTATCAGAGCATGGACAGGCATAACGCTAAATTTAACACAGAGAAGAACAGAACAACCAAGAAGGGTGGAGAAAACTGGTTGGCAGTTCTTGTGTGGTATAAGTAAAATAGTATAAAATGAGATTGGTGGGAGAGGGTTCACAGCTGTGTTAGACAGAAGCAATTCTACTACAGTCAGTGATTTGGGAGATTATTTCTACAGCTGACAATTATTGTATTGCGCTTAGAGTAACAACATGCAGCTTCAAGCAAATGGGCCATTGATATACAACTTTTGTTTGCTTCAGAGTTTGATGGCTTCCTTGTTATATCAAGGCACAGCAAGCGCTTATAGTAGAAATACACATCATACAAGTTGTGTATACTGTAGATTGTTTGGCCTGCTTTTCTTTGTCGACGTTAATTTTGCTGTAACAGTTAAAGTTTGTTTTCCACCTTCACGATTATTGCAGTTGGCTGGTGACAGTTTCTATCAAAGTGGTGGTGTCTCCCTTATGATGAGTACATCTGTCTGAACTATGTCTGAAGTTTGGTGGTTCCTATAGCAATTATGAAATGAAATCTTTAAGTAGGTATCAGTAGTTATCTTAACTATACTAGCTCCTAATATGAAGCTCTCTGTGTTCTTGCTTTAAACAATGGTGACAGACATTGTTCCCACCGAGGAACTCTGTCTGGATCTTACTCCGCATGATGGTCCAGCCGAATCAGAACAGCCATCAGGAAAATCTAAGTGGATTGGCAAAGGTAGTTGTTCTTCCCTACTAGGCCACAGCAAGTAAATCTTATTGATGACATGCTATCCAAATCTAATGCAAGAGCACTAAAAACCAGAAAGGGCAAAAGAAATAAGATGCTTGATTTAGAAAACAACAACAAGATCACAAGAGCATTAACTAGAATTAAAGTGACAAAACATGGTATCATAGCTACCAAGTGTTTTATTCCTGTATTTTGAGAAGTGCAGAAAGTGATGCTAGTGTGGTAGCACAGTATTACCTGCCAACACTTCGACACAGGAGTCACTTTTCTATTGAAACACTAAAGGTTACCACAGATATTTTACCATTTTCAATATTATCCATTGTTTACTATTGCTAAAGTAAAGGGGTACACAATCCCCCCCCCCCAAATCAGGAAAAATCAATGCATGTGCTGATGTCATCCTTAAACTTTACCTGCTGTGGCCCTATGGCTGTAAGGTGCACATGGTCATCTCCTATCTTGTTTGGGTTTTAAGGTAGCGCTTACAATGGTGGTGTGTTGTTTCATATGCTTCAAACTTATATGTGTCAGCCCCATATCAATTACCTGGTATTATGTTCTCAATTTGTTAGATTATGTAGAATATATATTGATATATTGTATAGAATGCCTTTTAATCTAGTATGCTGATTATTAAAAAAAAAAAACTCTTTAATGTTAATATTAGTAAAATTCAGAGCTGAACACTGCTTTAGGACTTCTATAATTACAGGTTCCTGCATTAGGTATTAATAGATCAGGGATAGGGATTTCTTGTTTTAACAATTTTTCTTAAGATCATAATGCATCATGATATTATCTTGTTTTTCTTAAGTCATTTTTCTTGTTTTGCTTAAGTCAGATTTTCCTATTATATTCTTACTCCTTTGTTTTTATATAATTTTTTGTTCATGTGTGACCCTCCTACAGGCAAGGATAGAAATGGAAGGGTGCTAAAAGCTGATAGGCCATATTCTTAAACAACCTTGAACCCCAGCCTTATGGATATAATTGTGTATTATATATGCAATAACTTGGTTGCACAAGCACTCATACATGTAATATTGTCCTTCAGATAAGACTATGATACTGGCAGTGTAGAAGTTTTAGAGATCTTGCAAGCTGAAATATGTGTAATATGTGAATAAGAGTAAAAGATGTTACCAAGGCACATGTCCGTGTACAAAAGTACAAAAGGAATCAAAGGCATCTGAAGTAAAAGTTACAAACACACAGACTGTGGGACCAATGTGAGCTGTACTATAGTACCTCTTCATGTTCTGTGTGTGTCACAGTCTCCAGTGAGCTGGATTACTCCTCCATCCTGCTGGGCATACTGGTGATGCAGGATGTGATGCTGGGCCTCATCATGGCCATCATGCCCACCCTGGCCCCGTCAGGCCCGCCGGACGTTATCGGCCAGTCCACCACTGACCACCGCTCGGCCTGGGACACGGTCAAGGCCATCATGGCCCTGCTGGAGGCTGTGGTCGTGGTGCTGGGACTCAGCTTTGTCCTGTCCAAGTACGTCATGTCCCCGTTCTTCAGGAAACTCCACCTGCAGGGCAGTAAGGAGATGCTACTGATGGGGACAGTGGCCCTCTGCTTCCTCATGCTACAGGTAAGCAATGTCTGTGCCTGTCTTTGTGCCTGTGTGTGTCTATGTAAGTCTCTGTGTTTGCATGTGTGTCAGTAGCATTGTACTCCAGTGGCTAGCGGCCCTGCCTCTGGAACTAGATGCCGTGAGTTTGATTCCGGCTGTGTCGTTTACCCAACATGCACACTACCGGAAAAGGTTGTGGTCCTTAGGTCGGGACGTGAAGCCGTGGTACACTGTTCATTGTCGTAAAGAGCTAGGGGACACTTGAAACAGACAGTAACTAGTGCCAAAACACTACATATGCTGCCCAAACTACATACTCTCACACAATCATACATCCTCTATGCTGAAGTTTTTGCCTGTGGGAATAAACGGTTGCAAAGCAATATGCATAAAAGGGTTAACGATAAAGAATCCACACAGTATATGTAGGTAACATTATCATGTCTGATTTCTACCCATGTCAGTTGACGGATGTGCTGGGTGTGTCCATGGAAGTTGGGTGTTTCCTGGCAGGTGTACTGGTCAGCTCACAGGGACATCAGGTGGTGGAAGAACTGCTCAGTCTCATCGACCCTGTCAAGGACATATTTGCCAGTATCTTCTTTGCTACAATAGGTGAGAATCTCACAGTTTGTCTATAATTGTTTATAACCTGGGTACTCAACATAAAACACTGAAGAGACACTAAAAGACTTAGTCAAGTCCTAATCTCTTATATGTCCTCCACCTTTCCTTGTATGAAGAAATTTTGTCTGTTAACAGCTGTAAAGGATATAATCTTTATGCTCATATCGTATTGTCACCAAATATTTCAGTATGTTTTTATGACCCATGTACAGCTTGCATAGTTTGCTGATTTTTTATTTTCTTTAGACAATAAAACGTGTGAACACTTAGACTGACCGTTGTTAGAGAACTGATTTTACTTTACTTGCAGGTCTTCATGTCTTTCCAACCTTTGTGGTATATGAGTTGAGTATACTCGCCATCATGACACTGGTAGTGGTCTCACTAAAGGTAAGAAACTAGGGACATTATTCTACTTATGTGTAGTGAATTTGGTGTACATGTTAAGTACTTACACTTGATGTCTATTTCTCATGACAAGTGTAAGTTTAGTGAGTGTACAACATTGATCAATATAAACGTCATGTTTACATTATGTACGTGTATGTGCGCCAAAAATAGTTACTCAAGCAACTGGATATGGTTTTGAAACATTTTACATGTATGTGGTTTCACAGCAAGGTGGCATGCATACAGGGGCCTTGTGGGTAGGGCTATTGACTCAGAACCTGGAGGTACCAAGTTCAAATTGCTGACAAGTCTCTATGACAAAGCCACACCTCTAGCAACTTAGAGAAACCACCGCCCTTATCTAAAAAAGTAGGGGACTGTCACAATGTAAGTTGATGAAATAAATTTGTCTGTATATGCAACTGGTACATGTACCTTACTCTTCAGTACAAACCTTTAATATGTGTTACACCATTAAACCATTTACCAGGTATGCAATACAGAAAAATAAGCACAGGTTTTCAAAGAGTAAAAAGTCTGACAAATTCTAATGATTGTTGCAGTTCATCGTGGGGGTTGCAGTGCTGGGCCTGTTCCTGACCTCCCGCCAGTCCTTCCTGAAGTGGTTAGTGGCCGCTGGGTTGGCGCAGGTCAGCGAGTTTTCCTTTGTGCTGGGCAGCAGAGCACGCCGCCTGGGCATCATCTCAAGGGAGGTGTGTATCTATTATCTCGTAAAAACAGAGGTATTGTTTTTTGTTTGTTTGTCTTTGTTTGTTTTCCCCTCTAGTTGTTTGTGTTCTTCCCCAAGTGCAAAAAGAAGTCAAATTTAGCAAAAATGTGTTCACTTGCAAAACCTTTTCTTAATCTTATATCTAAGTTTAAGTTCAGCCATTCTGGTTTGGTTAACTCTATGCCAATGTTCTTATGTTGAAGGTGTATCTGCTAGTTATATTTCAGCCATACCATAGGTATGGTGAAATATATTGTATTCGTAATGTTTCTTTCTTTCTTTCTTTCTCCTGTCAAATCTTCAGAACACGGTATCTCCGTTGTTCCTCAACCGAATGACTTGAAATTTGGCACAAGGGTAGGGCCAATACCCTCGGGTGTTTTTTTCATTTTTTCCATATCTGTCTCTTAAATGATTTTATTAAGGTTTTTTGGTCATCTTAAGACCAAAACTGTATATTTGGGCCCCCTGTACCCTGGTATTATAACCGAATGAGCTGAAATTTGGCACAGATGTGCCTTGATAAGTCCCCCATATAGATTCAATATCAGTTTTGGTGTACAGTACAACAAAATGCTTATTTTTGCGATTTTTTGACCAATTTTTGACCAAAAAAGGACACTTTTGGCCCCTGTACCCTGGTATTACAACCAAATGAGCTGAAATTTGACAGAGATGTGCCTTGATAATGCCCCCATATAAATTTAAGAACACTTTTGGTGTACAGTACAACAAAATGCTTATTTTTGCGATTTTTTGACCAATTTTTGACCAAAAAAGGACACTTTTGGCTCCTGTACCTTGGTATTGCAACCGAATGAGCTTGATTTGACACAGATGTGCCTTGATAATCCCTTCATATAAATTCAATAACACTTTTGGTGTACAGTGCAACAAAATGCTTATTTTTGCGATTTTTGGCCAATTTTTGACCAAAAAAGGACACTTTTGGCTCCTGTACCCTGGTATTACAATTAAATGACCTGAAATTTGGTATAGATAGGCATTAGATACTTGGTAACAAGATTCAAGTAAAATTTTTGACATAAACAACTTTAAAATGATTAATTTTGGCACTTTTCTGAGGGGAAATTTGTTTTCTTTTGGCCTCCTGACGTGACCTTCCGTGACCCCGCACAGAGCCACACCTGTGCGCGTCAGCCGGAGAGTTAATTGAATCAAAGACCTAGCCAATCAGCGAAGAGGAGGCCAAAGGCTAATTAATATTCATAAGCGGGGCCTCATGATCCCGTATATAGCAGTGTTCCCGCCAGGGGGAGCAAAGCCCGCCTAAGGCTCTCGCATTTTAGACTATTCAGAAGGCTTTATATTGTATCAGTTCTTAGGGGCATATCTATGATAATCGCAGCAGTCACTTAACTTCTCTTCAGGAGTTTAGCGTAACACTGTTTCAGGTCAAACCGTCAAAGGCAACTAAAAACAAACTTTAACGTTACTGAGTTCAACAGTACTTATAACTTGTTATCCGAAGTTGAAACGCTAGCGATGGTATTTTCGCTGCGCTGTTAGCTCCGTGCGACTGTTGTTGACGGTCTTATAACGGTATATTTTGCACCCCTGTACCCTGGTATGAGTAACATTTGGTATAGATAGGCATAAGATAGTTGGTAAAATGATCCAAGTAAAATTTTTGGCATAAAGTACTGTAAAAGGCTTAATTACAGCACTTTTTTTAGGGGAAATTGGTTTTCTTTCGTTCTCCATGCCGTGACCTTTCGGACGTTCACCCCACAGAGCCGACATCTGCACCTGCGTCTAGCCGGCAGGAAGAGTTAATTCAATTAATGGTTCAGCCAATCAGCGAAGAGGAAAGCGAAGGCTAATTAATATTCATAAGCGGGACCACACAATACGTTAACTTGAAGACTCAGGCCGTACAGACTTCTCGCCAGGATTTTTTCAAAGCGTCGGACAGGGGTCCGGGGGCCGCCGAATGTCCCTGGCGGGGTCCAGGGGCAGGGCCACTGTGGGGGGGACCCAGGTGGGCGAAGCCCCCCCGGAAGCTCTTGCATTTTAGGCTATTGAGAAGGCTTCTTTTATCAGTTTTTTTAGGGCCATATCTACGATAATCGTAGCAGTCACTTACTTCTCTTCAGCAGTTTGACTTTAAAATATTTCGGGTCAAAGCTTCAAAGACAACTAAAACCTCATAAACAACAAACTTTACTTAGCTCAACAGTATACAAAAATATTGTACGGGTTGCCATCCTTAGTTGAAGCGCTTATTTATAGCGCTAGTATCTTCGCTGCGCCGTTAGCCGCCGTGCGACTTTTGTTGACGGTCTGATATCCCTACGTCGCCGCCTCGCTGATATTCCCACGGACATGTTTCAAAAAAAATACCCAGCAAAAAACGCTGTTCTGCGTCAAATTCTATTCTATAAAACTCAGTGTTACAGTCTAAATATTTTGTAGAAGCACCGCTGTAGGAAAGAAGGTCCAAGCAATGTAAAACATCACGTAGCATGAAGTTCGCTGTCAACTGGCACACAGCACATGACTGTTTGAAACTCTAAGTCTAATCAACAGCCGTGTTTGATTGATAGCCGGCGGTCCTATGATGAAGTCGGCGAAAGGTGCGTTAGTTAGAAAATCTGCGTTTAGTTTTGATACGTAATTATAAGTTAGACAGTGGCGAGAATGATTATTTTCTCATCAATATTTCTCTTCAGAATTATTTGAACTTAATTGTACATCTAAACAATTGGCTTACCTGTGTAATGTTTATATGATTAATGATCAGTGTACTGAAATCATGTGTAACGTATGGCTCCTAGTCAATAGATCAGCATTTTCTCTATAGTGACCACCTGTCTATAGTGGCCACATTTCCTAGTGCTGTTGTTGTTTGGCATAAACTTTGAACATTTAAATTGTAAGTAACTTTAAACTGCCAGAGTTTCAGCCCAATAAAACACTCTCAGCGCCAGGGTATGAACAGACTGACCAGACAGACGAAAATAAATCCTCGAACAAGGTTCAATAGTATCTTCCGGGTCTGGCAGGAAGTTGTTAAACTAAAATAAGAATAGGCTCGATGGTTGATTGCATACAAAGTAAAACAGTTTAACAGTTTTACAGCTTGAAGAAAACAAACGCTCCTACAGTACCTGCACCTGCTTGATAATTATTAAATCGTATGCCCTACTTGAATAAAAAAAGTTCATTGCAATAATAAATGTACCCACATCACAAGGAGCTTATACTTTTTTAAACTTACACCTAGTTATCGTACTGAAAATTGTTAATGACATTACATGAAGTCATTCAACAATTTTCAGTCATGATGAAAATTTTCTGAATGGAAGGTGTGATTATTGTCATTTTCTGAAAAATAGAAGCAAGCTCTGTTTTTACCTGGAGTCAATTCACAATACCAGTCCACTTTGGGGGATAATGTACTGTTAAGAGGATGTTCCATTTTTGCGCAGGGGTGATTTGGAACAGTCCAATGTTGCGTGGGAAGGGGTATGGCTGAAATATGCTGTATTTGCTCTTAAGCAAATGTCGGCCTTTCTAGTTCTTAACTCTATGTCTATGTTCTTATGTTGCAGGTGTATCTGCTAGTTCTTGTCTGTATGTCTATGTTCTTATGTTGCAGGTGTATCTGCTAGTTCTCGGGGTGACCACCTTAAGCCTACTGCTGGCTCCAGCCTTGTGGCAACTCTCCCTCTGGCGCTTCCGGGTCATCCGACGACGATCCTTCAGTGGACCACAGATGACATGATGAAGAAGTAAACTTAAGGCGCAGTCACATCTGTCTTACAAGTATTTGGTCGTGAGATTTTTAGAAAAGGCAACTGTTACAATAGAACCAAGCATTGACAAGGATCTGCAACTTTTTCCCATCACAAGACAGGTGAAGATTGTATGTCAGGGGATTGTCTCAAAAGTGTCCAATAGTTGCTGTTGGAACATATTGTAGTACAATGAATGTGAAAGGACTCTTATGGACTTAAAGGTACACAGATGCCGACTTCTCACTTTCAGGTAAAAATTAGCAGGTGTTACAGTTTTATGTTGAAATATGAGATTTATTTATCAAAAATCTATTTGAATTTATCTTAGTATCATTACTCACCGGGTATGTACTTGAAGACAAAAAGGATTAGCCAAATGTATGTGTATGTTGATAGCAATAATGAAATTATTATATCAGCACCTTTGGTAGCCTTGTGGTGGACTACCATTGGATGAAGTAAGTCAGTAAATGAAATTAAGAATTTTTTTGCTTATTATTATTGTACTGGTTACAATGCAGCCATTGATGAAGAGATTTTAGAAGACTGTGAAGGTACCAAAAGTATAATGT
The DNA here is from genome assembly GCF_000003815.2 of Branchiostoma floridae. NCBI lineage: Eukaryota > Metazoa > Chordata > Leptocardii > Amphioxiformes > Branchiostomatidae > Branchiostoma > Branchiostoma floridae. Next base: position 12,577,608 of record NC_049990.1, on the reverse strand, counting down.
AGTACTCTGTATTTTTGTGGTAACTCGATGACTATAATTATATTTTGTCATCACACGTTGAGTCTATCATTTACTACATGTGCCTTTGTTATACAACTGTGTAGCATTCTGTGGAAAAATTAAAGGTAGAACAGAACCTATGCCTACTTTACTTTCATTGTTGTGTTGGTGAATCATTTTTGTTAGGCAATATCAAATGTCTGATATTTTCCCGGAGAAATATTGTTTGGATTATGTTAATATATTTCAAATGAACAGCAGTGCATTGCAAACATAAGCACAGTGACACAAACAGATATGGACACACACAGGTACTGAATTGCTCACTGAAGCCACTGGTGCATCAATGTTTATTTTCATTGGCATTGTCAGGTAGAAGCAGTTATACTTAATTCCCCAAAATAGAATATAAGATACATGTATAGGAGAATTCTTGTACACAATCATGATGTACTTAGTACTTTGCTTACGCTGTCCTAAGAGCTTCTAACTGGAGTTCTGCTTCTCGCCACTATATGTTGCCGATGTAGGCGCTTTTGCGGCGAGAACACAATCCCAAACGTGAATTGTGTTCTTCAGTCAGATCCTCTGATGAAGGTGTCTGATAGACACTGAAACGTATGCAAAGTTTACTAAGTACATCCTGGTTGTGTACAAGAATTCTCCTATATCCTGTTATACTTTATTGTTCAAACATAGATAAAGCACACTTATATTCCTATATAATATGTTTATATAATATGCCACTAGTCAAAGTACTTGTGGCATATTATATAAACATATTATATAGGAATATAAGTCACGCGTAACATAACATGATTTTCTCTAGCCCAGTGGAGTCTGAAACTTAAGTTACAATGTCTACACTGATGTTGAAAATTCGCACAGTGAAGTCGTCTCCACAGCTGGCTAACTGGAGGTACTTGTTCCTTTCCTCGCTCTCCGTGTTCCCTGTTGTCGGTCGCCATGCCAACCGTCGGACAGCAAGACAATGACCCAGGTTACTAGGGAGAGACCAAACATCACAGATATATGATATTGCTAACGTAAGAAAGATAGTAATGTAGGTTTAATAATAATAATAATAATAATCATAATGGTTTATTGATATTGAGCAACTCGCAACCCTGGAGCTGAATTGTGTGTTCTTAGAGAGAAATTGTACTAAATATTTGTTAACCTAGATATTGTGTTATTTGCAATTTACTAAAAGTCAAAATACAATTATTTAGAATTGTGGTCATATCATTTAGTACATTTAACAAACTGTCATTCAACAAGTAACAATAAAACCTGAAGCGATAATAAAGTCGATTACAACAACTTTGCAATCTCGTATAGCTCAACTTCTGCATCCAGATCAATATAAATTCCCACCAAATTTTTGGGCTGTCGATACAATATACCAACATTTACAGACTTTCATTAAATAGGTTTTCATTTGTGGTTGAAAATTGCATATTTCAACAGCTATTGTAACAGTTATTATCAAATAGACACAAGCAAACCTTTGTGTAAGACTGCCAATGCCAATATGGTTCCAATACCATCAATGATTAAAAAAAAATGACTCATGCTGCATGCACAACAGCTTGACATGTACCTTCTGTCAATAGTTGTTTGTAGTGTCCAGTCTTCCTTCCCCCCAGCCGGGCTCCAACAGTACAGCACCACAGTACCTGACTCCTTACCAATGGCCAGGCAGTACCTGCTTCCAGAAAAGTAGAAATTGTAAAGTCTTGATCAAAGCAGTACTTAATTCCAGTAAAACACTATATCAACACCATATCAAGACGTACCACATGGAAGTACAAGACAAACCATTTACATGTCTTTAGTCAAAACAAGTATCAAGTCCTAATTCCTCCCAACATACATGTATGCCATCTCTTTTTTAATATAAATTCATTATATATCAAATATCAGCAAAGAATCTATGATCTGTTTTTGAAAATATTGGTCCAAATTTCCATTAAATTTTGAACTTCTTGACATATCAGTAGTTCATCATCATATACTTTTATTAGTTACTACTTGAAAACTTCTATGATTCACTTGATATTCTATGACAAAAAACGTTGATTACCTTTTAGACCCAGTCAGTACAGGAGCGAAATCTACAGCAGTCGCCGCTTCTCCCACATCCAGAGTGGTGGAGCGAGCACAGAACTCCCCCAGACACCCCTCTGCTGGAGAATGGTCCGGTCTTCTCCCCCACACAACCACCTGTAAACAACACAAACATGAAGTACAATAACCACATATTTTCTAATTACCTTAGTAAGGGAAATTAGTAAGGGAAATTCTGATGATTAACCACAAATTGCAATCATAATCAAACTAGCTAACTGACACTTGGCACAACAAAATAGTTTTTGCATTTAAAAAACCAAATTGATTTTTGTAGCATAATGTACATTTTGCACTTTTCACACTTCTTTCTTTATGCTTTGGCAAAGGTGGGTTCTTGTTAAAGGATAAGACCATACCTTTTTGTCCCGAGAGGCTGTAACAAAATAGTTGTCATCGTGGGACCAGGAACATCCCCAGATAATACGGGTGTGGACAGAGGTCTTCTTGTCTGTGTAGGCTATTCTTCTGAACAGTTCCCCTGCAATCATCAAAACAAATCACAGACAAATGAAAACAAAACTTCGGAGACCTCATATCTCCATGAAATTGTCTGATTAATATGTAAAAATTTAAGACTTTTACACATTTACATCTATGCTTGGTTATGAACACCTTTAGATAACTTACACCGGTCACAATGTTGATTGTCCAATCATTTGCCACTTAGAAGAATAATGGCACTTTTACATTAATTATGCAAATTAGGGACATATTTACATAATTGGTATCTGTTAATGTTCCACCAGCCACAAACTACATACATATTGCATGTATTTGAGTTCTATATATACATTTTGTGACATTATTCTTTATCTCATGTGGTGCACCCAAATTTGCACCCAATTCTTTTGGCTGGGTGCACCACTGCACCTTTATGTAATCCCGAAAATAAATTCCAAGATGTGCATCAAGGAGGTTTTATTCTTGACACACAAAACTGTCCTCACCATCAGCCTGTTCGGCAGGTTTTCTCCTGAAGAGTGCCCAGGTCCTGTCCCTGGATACAGACAGCAGCATGTCTCCACTGTGGCTGAAGCGCAGCTGTGTGACTGTGAGTGAGTGGTTCTCTAGATGACCCACCTGTCTCCAGCTGCTCGTGTCCCACAGCAGGATGGCGGCATGCTCTGATTTAGAAGCCTGTAGAGTGGTACAGAACACACTGAAGTCATCCTTAACTGTCTGTGTTCTAGGTTATACTGTATAGTCGCTGTAGAGTGGTACACAACACCCTGTAGTCATCCTCACTGTCTGTATTCTTGGATTTAGTGTATTAGTGCTTTTAGAGTGGTACAGAACACACTGTAGTTATCTGTACTATTGGTGTTCTAGGCTACAACTGAATATGCCTGTAGAGTGGTACAGACACACCGTAACAGTCCCTACTGTGTATGTTCTAGGCTATGACTGCAGGAGTCTGGAGAGTGATACAGAACATAGGACTACTTTAACAGTCCCTATACTACATGTACATGTATTCAACTTGAGTATGTTCTAGACTATGACCATTACCGTTACCATTGCAAATAAAAAGTTCATAAATGACGACTGACAATTGTGTGCTACATTGTATGTTCCATAGAACATCAAAAGATCTAAGCCCCCTGTCACTGTCTGCAGGTGTTGTCCTCACCTTGCAAGCAGAAGCCACAAGGGTTCCTTGTCTGTTGCAGGCCACACAGAACAACTCATACCCATGGCCATATCTGCATATAGAGGGAAAAATACAGTGCAAATGTAACAGCAATGGTGAACAGGCAATACTAACTAGGAGACACCATCCAGTAAAATTATGAACACACTCAACCAAATGATTACGATATCTCTAAGATTGAATAAAGAGCAATAATTGCTCATGTTTGCATGATATGACTTACAGCTTCTGAGTCTCTGGCCAGAGAGTGTTTTGTAGTAAATGCTCTTCTGTAGGTGGCCCTGAAACACATTGACACACACACACCAATGTTTAGGATAACAGTCGACACAATGAGTAAGATGTCTTGTACGGAATATTTCCCACAGATCTATTCCCAATAAAAATAAGCTGAGTGATTCAAATCCGGGATCAATACGTACCTTACCATTGCCTAATGTTCTTATAGAAATCATTCCATCACTCATGTACATGTACATTCCATTCATGTAACCCCTATGTAATGACCTTAGGTCTGTTGATTTGTAGTATTGTAAGACTTACTGTATTGTTGGACTTACTATGTAGTTCTGAAGGCTTGTAGTACATCTGTGGGTACTGTTCACTGAAACTGCTGGGGATCTCTCTGTCTGCATCCTCTGCTACAGACAGCTCTCCTGGAGAAGCACATTTTGTAAGATAGTGACTTTCCTTTAAACAATGTTGTAAACCACAAAGAAATAGGGCTGTTTGCACCCATGTAATGATGGGTATTGGAAAGCATACCTTCATATAACGCCTTGTTTGACAACCCAAGAGCAGGAACACTGGCACCTTCTGGGACATTGGAGACCTAAAAAAAAATTCAGAACATTTGTCCTTCAATCAAACGTACATATCAATTAAGTAGCGCAAAAGAACAATACTGAATACTGGCATGCATTTTATTTCAATCAATCTTAGAAAATTCTGCATCTAATTATCTGCTCCTAGCATTTACTTCACTTAGTTCTGCTTTTTAAATGAAGACATCCTAGACATAGACTTCCTAGCCTTTCCTCTAACTACATAAGTCCATAACCTTGTATCCATCCACTTTCAGCCTTTGTCCACTCTTCTTTGCAAGGAGGCGGCCATTGGGTAAGGTGTACAAGCTGTGCATACCAGGCTATGGACTTATTTCTGACAGACAAAATTTTCATGAATGGAATGGTAGCTCAGAGGTTTCAGAACACTTTTTACCCTCTCAACCATGTCCTTGGAGATGTCCACTCTTGCTACATTCTTCAGGTTCTGGAGGAAGTTCTTTGGAGCATCAAAAACTCTGAGTACCTTCTCATCTCCCCCTGATACAAACTGGTACCTGCTGACCATGGCCAGACAGTTGATGGCGTAACCATGGATCTGTGGCCTCCCCAGCTCGTACCAATGGGGCTGAAACAGAAGGCATGGAGATACTGATCATCTCATCGGAGGTACGTATCTCACACTGTCTCACTATCTTGTCTATCGTCGTGTGAGCAAGGAGGTTATATTATAACCTCCTTGGTGTGAGGGTTAGACGTACTAGCACATAGTTGCCGCATCTTGATACTGCCTCTTTCCTGAAGGTTAACATTGTGTAGGTTGGCAAGCCATCATTTATGTGATCATCTTCAAGTCATTATGAAGATCTTTCTAGGACACTTCTCTTCATTAATTTTCTGGAGGTGACCATATGATGTTCATGATGCTTTACCAGATGTGGAAAGATGCTCGAACACTCACTCTCACTCACTCACTTACTCACTCTCACTCACTCACTCACTCTAACAGAGCTACCGGTACATGTAAAATGAAACCCATATGTGCTATCAAGTTGATAAGGCCTCCTGACCAAAAAAAAAATGGCTGCAGATAAGGTCATGAATTAGGCAATTGGATTAATGACTAGCTGGTGTAGTATTCTCTGGAAATGATATCCTCTACAAATTTCAGTCACTGTGGTAAAATTCCATATGGTCCTTGTTGACTTGAACAGTGTACCATGTTCGACCAAATGTCCCTTTTGATCATCAGAAACCTTGACCTAGTCTCTGGAGGATAGACTATCTACCTTGAGTCCTTCCCTCCTCCAAGGTGCAAATAGCCTGGTAGTCCTGTCCAGGCTGACACTCAGCAGGAATTCCCCACCGGCTGGGTCCCAGGCTATGTCCTCAACACCATCAAAGTGACCTCCAACTGTCACACCAGGCTCCCAACTAGCCTGGGGAAGAAATGAAACAGATCATTTTCTGGTGAAGGCCTAGAGTCCAATCCAAGACACCAGACATGTTTTTTAACAATATCTATACCTATATATCTATTTCCAAAACATTGTCATGTCAACATCTACAGTGACATGCGGGGATCAAACTCCATATCTTGTGACTCATAACAAGTAAACATGTAAATGGCATTGCTATCCATTGCGGCATACATTTACTGTAAGTAGCCTGGTATCCAGTAGAACCATACCATCGAGGCGCTCAAGATGCTCTTCGGCGCTGTAGGGGTAGCCACCTGTGCAGTTAATTAGCGCAGGCCGGGGTAGTTCTAACAGGGTTAGGTAAGATTTTGTCGCGCCCTCCCTGCGTAAACTCAAAAGGCCGGCTACAAGCTTTAGCGGCGAAATCTCAAAGGGCAGCTAATCAGACAGGCTGACAGAAGCAGGTCGGTGCCTTAGCCTTGGGCCAGTTAAAGCAGTCCCCAAAGCCGACCAGCGGAGAATGGTACCCAGGCTAGGTATCCAGCCGGAAGCTCCAGAGTCTCTTCTAATTCTGTTCTCTTCGTATTTGCAGAAAGGATAGAAGAGACTCGGGAGCTATGAAATGGCTGGATACCAGGCTAACATTGTAGCTCACTACTTATAACATAAATTTTGTACAAGTTGAAACACAAAAACCAGGTCAGCCTGGTAACAATTACCCACAGCAGGCACAGAAAGGCCTGTGGGTGTTTTTGGTCCAGTACTGTCTTATACTGCATTTAAAGACAGGTAACTGCAGGCCATTATACTGGCCTGAACCTAGAAACAGCGCTTTAATGAAAACCACATTCCAGCATAGCAGCAGTATGGACAACATTATCTTTAACCTGTAACTTACTTACATTAACCTGTAACTGTCACTCTTAATCTTAAGATGAACCTGATACAAGGAACAGCAACTGATATGATTATTGACATGTAAATGTAGATATTACTTGGTGCAGATTGGGATGTGGTCACAAGGGGGATTAGGCAAAGTAACTTCATTTATTGGTTCTATGACTTCAAAAATAAATTGAACTTGGAACGAATGAAAACAGTTCACAGGAAAAAACTGTACCTTTGTGCAAGCAGTTTTAGGAAGAGAATAAAGTCAGATCTAGGTTTTCCTCTCAAAACTGTTTTCAAGTTGTCTTTTTACAAAATTTTGAACTTAAACTTATCCGTGATCCAAGATAAGGAATGTCATGACGTAAGATATTAGGGATGTTATCTGAAACGTCTGACCATCTCTAAAATCATATCCAGTTGCTTATTATATATATAAGTATTTGCTATTTGTCGTATCTTACTACCTAGATGTTTAACCTTCATCCGTATCCAAGATATCAAATTGGTGTGGCCTTACGTCTCCAGAGTGCCCCCTACCTGTTGTGTGAGGTCAGCATGGTGCCACAGATGGAGCGCCCCCTGGAAGCCATGAGCGATGATAGACTGGCCATCTGGGCTGAACTGACAGCCCAGGAACCCCAGGGTGTTCCCTCCGACCTCCCCAACACGGTCCTACACACATGGCAGGCATTTAGTACTGATGTCCACATTCTGGCTAGTTTATGGTCCCGACAGATTATTACCAATGCATGATAAAGATGTATACTATGTGTACTAAAATATTTTGTAAATGTGCCATAAGGCCACGACAAAATTTGTTGGTTCAAGGATTTGGAAAAAAAAATGCTTTATTTGAAAACCATCATGAAACAAAGCCCGAGGACCAGGTGTATGCCTTGATGCACTCAGGTTTATGGAGTGGACATGGTCATATTCAAGTTTTCCTCCCTGCCCATTGCATTTATGATGTCCACTTGCTATATTTTCACTTTAAAAAAATCTGTGAACCAACAAATTAAATAGGTGTGACCTAAATTCTCAAATTTCTTATGAATGTCAAGAATATTGCATGTTTACCATTAATACAATGAGAACAAGTCGTATGTGTGTAATCTATTATACAGAAATCTGCATAATCCAAGAAATTCTAAGAATCCAAGAAATCAGGGACAATCCTGACCTGATCCAGCCAGATCCCTGAGGTGGGATCAGGTTTCCATAAGATCATGGTCTTGTCCATGGAGGCTGAGAGCAGGGACAGGGGCTGGTGTCTACTGCCATCTGAAACATACAAGGGTGGAGTTGTGTGGTGCAATCGGCAGGGTGTTTGATTCATAACCTAGAGGTTCTGGGTTCAAATCTGCTGATTGGGAAAGGCACTTAACATGACTTTCCTCACTTCACTCAAGTGAAAATGAGTACCTACTAGTAGGCTTGTAGGGCCAGCCATCAGATAAGTCCAGGTCCCTTCTTTGAAAAGAGCCACACCTAGAGCACGTTAAAGAACCCACCGTACTTATCAAAAAGACTGTCCTTCCCGGTATAAGAGTGGATCAAACAAATCTGTCTGGATATGCAGCTTAAACTGTTTAGTGAAAACCTGGTATGTTACACCATAAGGCGGTTACCAGATAGGCAAAACAAACAAACAAGAAAGGACATACATATAAAATACTACATGGTGTAATCTATATTATCTAAGGTACCAGTCCAAGAAAATCTGGCGTCTTCAAACAAAAGATCTTCCAACATCTGAATTTGTTTTTCAAATTTTTGACATTGGCATATGCAGCACAAACACACCACACAAATAAATAGTGCATTTGAACCCATGAAATACAACTTCAATACCTGAGTGAAATATGACATGCTATTAGGTTGGAGTGGTGCTGTTATGTAAAAGCATTTTTCTCTTGTACACAAACTACCTGAACTCTTACCATTGAAGACTGCAGGTTGCCAGTGTACTCCATATATCCAGTTTTCATGTCCTGCCAACACTGCCTCCAGTACTACAGCATAACTTTGGCTTTTGTCTAGTAAAAAAGTACGCAAGAAATCATGTACTGGCTACAAATTTCATTGTACAGTCAAAACTGCCCAATAAAAGCACCATCAAGGCAATATATTCTGGCATATGTGGACAGGTGGTCACCATGAACAGGTTCCTTCATGCTTGTGTCAATGGGGAAATCATCTAAACTAAAGTAAAGGACCACCAAAACTGGCAAAAGTGGTCAAACTGGCCAGGTGGTCCTTACATGTATATAGAGGGGATCATTTGTTTGATTGCATTTATTCATTTGATATTCCCAGAAAAAGTGTACATTATTGGAAATTCACTCATTTTTGCAGGGATTCCAGTAGGACTGTAGAGTTTTTGCAGTATCTAAGTTTGCAATAAAAACAATACTGTGGCACAGAGACGCTGCAAAAATCAAACTGCCTAATATGTCAAGACTCACTTATAGAACCGAAGAAAATAATGCTTTTACAAAGCCTCTGAATATCTAATTTCTTCAGTTTTCTTCAGACAGGTGACTTCAAAAGATACCAGCTCCTGTAACAATTGTACAGTACCTCCATGTTGGATGCTAAATGACTTCTCCTTGACTTTGATTTCATCCTCAGTAACCTGTTCCTCCCCATGCTGTAATGTAATCTTCCAGACTCTGATGAAACAGTCCTGTCCACAGCTGGCCAATAACAGATCACCTTCATCTGGGATTAAACAGATATGACAGGATATCGAATATAAATGTATACCTCCATGAAATGTTTTTATAAATCTCTTGACACTTTATGGTACACATTTGTAGTTTGTACAACACAACTATGTCCATTTTACACTTTACATGCTCCACTCTTGGGCACATGTCAGGCTTAGATTCCTGACTTTTAAAGCCTAGTACTCAAAGCCTGAATCTACTATTACAATAGCTGTTGAGTCTCTGCCTATTCTTTATCATTAGGTTTGTGTATCAGGCTTTTGACCATGTGCCATCATTCGTTTCCGGCAGGAACGAAATTGAACACACACAAAGACAAACAAACAAACTAAAGTAATAGTTCCATCTTCATGGGTCTCATTAGCCTGAATACCATACCCCAGCTCAAGATCAATATTTTTGAGATCGGGCAGGGGTATGGTATCCAGGCTTGGGTCCCATTGGTCCATGATTCTTTTTTTTCTAAATTGAGTGGAACCACTTGTAGCACAACACTTAGGTTAGGTAATAGGGAAGCAAATTGGTGGGATATGGCAAGCAATCTTTAATAAGGTTAGCTTACTACACACCATTGGCTGTGAACTCCACCCCTCGGACCCAGTCTTCGTGTCCCTTAAGGGTGGCCACTTCTCGGAAAGCCTCCCCCTGCCTGACCCAGAGGTGTATCCTGTCATCATCCCACCCACACGCCAGGATAGGTACAGAGGTGGTGGGGAGGGTGGACAGGGCAAGGTCCAGGGCAAAACTGTTCCCACAACACACGGTCTGCTGGCAGGTCACCTCATCTGAAACAGTGTGACCAAAAATCAAGAAGACTCAGTTCAGGTTACAGTCTGATAAACTTTTATAATGCATCAACCATTGATTAGCTATCATACAGATTATAAGCCAGTCAAATTTGGAATCCCAAGACACCATGTTACCAAATTAGGACTCTTTGAACCTAAGTTCAGCACCCTTAGAAGAATCCACAAAAATTGCGTGGTAACGTAGCTGTTACACTCAGAAATGATAAGATAGTTAAGATAATTATATATGTAGTTAAGATAATTATATATGTAGATAATCTTTAAGATATGTAGATAATCGTTTCAAATAGACATACCACTCCCTTGTCTCCTTTCCCATATTCTGACTGTTGAGTCCACAGATGATGTAACCAGCAGTGTCCAGAACTCGTCTTTGTTAGATGTCGGCACATACATGGCTTCAGTGATGGTCACTGCTGCACTGTGTCCCCTCAACACAGACACAACCTCAAACTGAAGGAAAGTGGACAACCTTTCATCACAAGAAATTAAAAAAAAAACTGGGTGACCAATGACTGGAGAGATTACCTGTACAACTGTAAGCCTGTAATTTGTGTAAATGTTCCAAACAATTTAACCACACTGGGGGAACCCTTGCTTTATTGACAAGTGTAGTGGAATCCTAATTATGCAATTAAAGAATCACATTTCCTAATAGGATAAGAGAGGTAAATTAATTACTGTATTTTTTTGTTTGTTTGAACCTTTATTTATTCATGAGAAGCTCAATAGTTAGCACACTGCAGTGGCATAGGAAAACACTGGAATATGGCCTACCTTTGAGTCTTTTCTTCTCCAGAGTGATGCACTTTTATCAGCTGATCCAACAACAAACTCATCAGAAGGCTCTAAAACACAAAACATAATGTTACTTATTGTTGCCATGTTACACAGACTCTTTTTTCTTTGGTATCCCTGAAGCTACACTTCTTCAATACAAATATTGAAACTTGAAACATCATGATGCACGAATTGAATTTTCAAGATATTTTCATTAATTAAAAGAATTTTTCAATTATGAGCAGAGCAGAGCAGAGCAGAGCAGAGCAGAGCAGAGCAGAGCAGAGCAGAGCAGAGCAGAATCATAATTTCATTCAGTTCAGGATCCATCTCCGAGGTATTGCCAAAAAACACAACCTACCTCCATTTCCCTTGGGGATCCACCTGACACAGGTGACCTTGGCTGTGTGCTGACTGAGAGTCTCCAGAACTGATCCTGACTCTTCTCCATTCTGGGGATCAAACGTACATATCGTAATGCTATCTGCATTTACCCTTATTTTTTATACAAATCTTCAGGAAGAGAGCCGCCAACAGTAGTATCACAGTCTGCACTCTTATAAGTAAGCCTCTAGCTTCACATGTTGTATACCCTGTTACTTCAGGTTCTCCCAATGTAAATCTAAAGCTGGCTTTCAACTCCTTTGTAGTTTTCCTGATGCAGTGGCGGTGGCACCGGGGGGGCAGGGGGGCGGCTGCCCCCCCTGGAAAATATGTTGGGGGGGCGTCGCCCCCCCAGAAAAGTAAGCTGAAACCTTTTGCATTTTTTTGATGAAAATTTCATTAAATCAAGCTAGTCTAATGACAAATTTACCCGCGAAAATGCAAGAAATGGCGTTACCTCCCTTGTGACGGCCCGCGTCTTTGGCGCAGGACAAATGTTGCGGGAGTGTCGCTCTCAAAAATCTCCCTAGCAATAACTTGCGCCTCGGGCGCTCACAACGACATGGCGAAAATTTGTGTGGGTCATCGCCCTCAAACAATTTCTTTCTTTGACAAAAATGGCATTAGATTTAGCATAGTCTGCCAGCAAAATTTGTCCCTAAAAATACACAAAATGCCATTTCAGAGGGTGCAGATTTTGAAATTTCCCCAGACCAACCTTGCGACAGCTCGCATCTTCGGTACAGTCAAACCTGTCTATAGCGGCCACTCAGGGGACCGGACAAATTTGGCCACTATAGACAGGTGGCCTCTGTATAGAGGTGGCAACTTGTAGATAAAATACCCAAGGGACCGACAAAAAGTGGCCACTGTGGACAGGTGGCCCCTCTGTAGAGGTGGCCCCTAATACAGGTTTGACTGTACTCGAAATCGTGAAAATATTTTGGGGGCATCGCCCTCGCTACTAAAAACCATGTGTCTTTCTTACAGAATTGCCATCAAACTTAGCTTAGTCTGGCAGCAAAATTTGCCCGTCAAAACGCAGGAAATGGCGTTTTAGAGGGTCAAGATTTCAAATTTTCCCGGGGGAGCATGCCCCCGGACCTCCCTAGGATTGTCGCCTTTGGCGCTACATGTGCTGCAAAATTCTGTCAGGAAAGTTCGCCCCCCCATACGAAATTTGCTGCCGCCGCCTCTGTGATGTAGTGACTTCTTATGAATTTCTGTGTCACAAGACCTAGAAAAAACTCACAAAAGAGGGGAACGTTAACTGTAAGCTTTTCTTTGACAATTTCGAGCTTGGTGAAATATGCATCTAGTATCAAAATACAGTAGTTTGGGGTAGATTGCAAACAGGTGTCAGGAATATGCATAATTAAACACTTTTGTACTCAAAACCGGAAGTGCACTTCATTTCCAATCGTTTCTCTAATACTTTTATCAATAGAATAGATTTTGTCAGTGACACTACCTTGGGTTGATACACGGCCACCAGGTTCCCACTGCCGTACAGGATCAATCCGTTCCGTCCCCAGGACAGGCTGAACGGAGAACGGTTACAGGCCGCCGAGATAAAACACGTTTCTACTCCACCGTGCGCCGCCATCTTGCTAACCTGATAACTAACTAGGACCAGTCCATTATAACTAGGGACAATCTCGTAAAATGAGTCAACTTTATCAACATACTATTCACCGAGCAAATATCATTATATTTAAACAAATATATTAAACATTAATTGATATCATGTAAGTTATATTTCATGCTTGTAAATAGACATATGTTTTGAAATTTAAAGGTATATATAACTTACGTTACCCCTATAGTAGTAATGGTTTTCTCCAATCTTCCCGTCATGCGTTACTCTAAGCAAGTTGGTGATATACTGTGTTTTTTGGCGCGTTCTTCTCGTTAAAAACAGCAGTGAAATCACATTAAAAGAGTGGTTTAGCCACGTTTGAGACATGTTTGTCGCTCGCAGTATTTCTGCAGAACACAAGGACCTGATCCACGATGTCTCGTACGATTTCCACGGCCGGAGGATGGCCACTTGCTCAAGCGACCAGACCATAAAGGTACTTGGGATGGGAGGGGGTCCTTGGTTGGGAGGGGGTCCTTGGTTAAAATGTTAAGTCTTGGCCTTGGTCATGAAGGTAACTTAAATTCATTTAAACAGGGATGTGCACAAAAAGATGCAGGTTATACAAATAATGAATTGATTTTTATAATTGATGATGTTTCCATAGTAAGACTTAGATACATGTAGCTGTAGCAGATGTAACATCCATTGGCATAAAAATATTAATACCGGCAGGTTTACTGCAATTTCTCAAGCAATACTAATTTGGCAAATGATCAACGCATCATTTTCTCCAGTTACATGTTGCTGTTACAGCTTACCTTTGCCACCTCTTCTGTGTATATTTTTTTGTCTCTCTTGTCCTCCTAAAAACATAATATCGTAATTGGAACACACCGCGGAATTGCACGGAGAACGGGCGCGTGGTTGGAAGGGGGTGCAATAATACCGGCAGATCAAACATGGCACAATTAACTGCCGCTATGTACCTTTATACATCCTCTGTTGTTCCTTCCTTTCCTGTTAGTAATTGCACAAAACAAAACCTGCGTGAGCACACAAAAAGTCATGAGAAAATGGGCGTATACTGACAAGAATTTTCATTTAATTTTGGTCCGTCACAACCGCTATGACGTAAAACTTTACTGCTGGCATTAAAAATGGCGGGAAAATGGCCGGCGTACGTTCAATTTGACCCATTCAGCCGTAGATCCGGGCGATAATGCAACGGTTCTTCACACTTTTACACGAGTTGTTGGTCACCAAAAGAAATTCAAGAATGCTGTTGAATCATGCTCGTCTTGTGCCGTGAGCACGTGTGATTATTATCTACAAATCTTGCGATGAACGTGACAGTGTGTTCGTCCCACGACAAGCTCGCCTGCCCCGAAAATGAACTGAAAACTTTTGTTTGTTTGTTTGTTTATTTATTTATCCAGGGGTACATGTCGCCTGGCCGTGTCTTCGAATGCACTGTTATCGAAGCCTTTTTGAAAATGTGTGAAATACGTGGATGTCTGAAGTGTGCATACCTCGGAAATTACTGTTGCTGCGCTAGTGGATCACCGAAAATTTATCGTTTATGTCATTTGCCGGTATAAGTATTACTGCCGGTATTATGCCAATGGATGTTAATTTATTGCACTGGAACACATAAAGCACAACAAACTACTTGCAGATAAGGGGCTAATTTTCACAATTGATACAAAAATGACACAACCCCTTAGTAGCAAATGATAGGAATTTCATATTTATGACGTATAATTTTGTTCGAATAAAAGTGAACATGATATCACAATGCATAAATTTTGAAAATATAACAGTTACTGCTCTAAATGTGTCATGGAGGTACGAGGTTGTCGAAGTCTAGTTTATGTTGTACATTTTTCATACTCAAGCTCTCTCAGACTGGCAGTTGACAGTTGATTTGTATCTTGTAGGTTTGGGACCTCACAGACGATGGAGAATGGCAATGCACAGCAAGCTGGAAGGTAAATCACGCATGTCACTACATTTCGTTTCTTCATGTCATGATAATTTTTCAGCATTTTCTTTTGCCATGAATCAAGAAGCTCCTTGCATGAATAGGTCATGAATACTTTATGTTTCTCCCCATCAGACCCACAGTGGCTCAGTGTGGAAGGTGACGTGGGCACATCCTGAGTTTGGGCAGGTCCTGGCCTCCTGTTCCTTTGACCGCACAGCTGCCGTGTGGGAGGAAGTTGGTAAGACTCTGGAAAAAGGACTCTTCTTGAAGGATAGTTGATTAAGTCCTATGTTGTCTCAAAAGAAATTGTATTATTGAAGAATTTTAAACACTTCATTACCATTCATCATGATGTCTTGTTGTGGCAGTAGTACCAGTACAATCAGTTCAGGGCTTCTTGGTTAGTGTCATGTAAACTCATGGGGAAATTTAAAACTGATGCATTCTATAACGGTTGTACATGTGAGCTGTGAGAAAATTGATCACCATGAAGTTTTCCCTTTTCCACATTTTGGTAAGTTATTTTAGCTCGTACAGCCACATCTTATTGTAATTTTATTCTTCTCTCCTGAAATTCTTTGAAATGCAATAGATAAGTTATTTGGTGATGATGTTTTGTTTTTCTTGCAGTTGGGGAATCACTGGCATCCACACAAAGAGGACAGAGTCATTGGGTAAAACACAAACATTGATCGACACATTTTTACTGACAGACATGCATACAGACATAGTCGGTATAACAACTACCGGTACTTCTAATTCTACTACTTAAAACCATTTCAATTATGATATCTTTATGTTAATGATAACCCCTAGCATTGGTTATAATTCTAATAACTAAAGATAATGTGATGTGATGGACTCCTACCAGCCTGAGAATAACTGAGCCCTTTGTCACCTATTGTACTACTTCCATATGTGTAACAGTATTCATGTATACTGAAATTCATGTTTCGTCTGTTTTAATCATTAAAATACTTGATTTTCCCTGACTATAGGTAAAGAGAGCCAACTTGGTGGACAGTAGAACATCAGTGACTGATGTCAAGTTTGGTCCTAAACACATGGGACTGCAGCTGGTATGTTAACTTAACATAGCTATTCTCTATAGTTTGATGAATATCATATATGATAAAAATTGCCATTATTATTATTTTTCAAGTGAAAGATGCTGTGGAAAACACACCCTCTTATTTTCCTTGTTGTAGGCCACCTGTTCTGCTGATGGAGTAGTGAGGATCTATGAAGCTCCAGATGTGATGAACCTGAGTCAGTGGTCCCTACAGGTAAATACATTATGGACATGACTTTTGTGGGGGCTGAGTACTAATTGAATACATCTTTCACCAGTAGAATGCCAAATGACGATACAAGGAATGCATTAAAGAAACGAAAAGAAAAGAAAGTCATTGATCTGCAAGAGATTATGCCAGTACCGATGCAACCATTAATCTTTGGTCCCCTAGCTAGACATACACTAATACTTTTCAGTGATGTTGTTAGTTATTATGTTGTACCATTGAATGTCCCAAGGCTCTCTAGTAGTGCCATTAGCTCAGCCTCTTAAGAAACTTATCTTGTCAATCTAAGCTAAAATCCTAACTAGTAGGTGTCTTAAAAGTTTAAAGTGGCCAGCTGCTGACAGTGATTTTGGCTAAATATCATTTGTCTTGTTTTGTTCGTCAGCATGAGATCAACACCAAACTGAGCTGCAGTTGTCTGTCATGGAACCCTTCAAGGTAAGAAAAACTTTACCGTCTTAGAAAAAGTTAAAGGCATGCTTATGCAATTCCTTTGCTGTCATATTTGTCACATTTGTAGAAACATACTGTGATTTAACATAGTCCTGTGTATAATTCTACACACACACACATGTCATAAGATGTTAATGATAAATATGACTGTTACAACATGTTTCAGACTTCACCTCCCCATGTTGGCAGTTGGCAGTGATGACACCAACCCTTCAGCTGGTGGAAAGGTTCAGATATACGAGTACAACGATAACATCAGGTCAGTGTCTATCCATAGTATCTACTTAACAATACTGGTCATAAGTTCATTATTATCAGTGGAGTGGTCATTCAACATGGCAGGTGATAGTGAGAACAAAAGTTGCAGAAAAAATGACTAGTACAGTGGGTTTTGCTCAACTGGTAAAACATTTAGATATCTGTGTCTGTCTAACCCCATTTTAAAGTACTCAAGTGAGGTGCATGTGACTAGGCCGACTAACTCTGTATAAAGAGGTCCTCGGCTCAAATAACCAAAGGGTAAGGCACATGATAGAACACAGGTTAGATAGAATGAGTTAAGAGGTTAAATTTTTGTGGTGGCCGCTTCACCTCGAACTTAAAGCCACCGGTGTTTCCTTTTCTGTATGTGCCATGGGGAACTGAAAACCACAGTTTACACTCTTTTTTTTCTTACTGCAAAATTTAATTACTGCAGACTTTTAAAAAAAGTTTAAGGCATTTACAGTATATACCAGCTGCCCAGATCTTAGACACTTCATGATCTTAGACACTTCATGTCTGGACACTAGAAGTAAAATACACTATCTTTATAGGAGCTCTGGGACCTGTAAACTTTAACTTGACCAGTGCACATTTTCATTTTACTTTACAGGAAGTGGCAGAAAGTGGAAACATTGATGGCCATAACCGATGCAGTTCACCACATTTCCTTTGCGCCCAACCTGGGCCGATCGTACCACCTCCTGGCCATCGCTACCAAGGATGTCCGCATTATCACACTTAGGTGTCTCAGGTCAGTTCAAAGTGTCAAAAGTTACTCCTATTTTTATTTTCTTAAACAGTAATGTAATGCTTCAAAGGTGCATGTGTGTATGTAAGTGCATGTGTGTGTGTGTGTGCATATGTATCCACATATCTTATGATTTAATTGCTGATACATTTGTACATGTAGTACATATCTGAGAAAATGTATGCATTTGTTCTACATTATCCTCTATGGTATTTGATTAAAAATGTTAACTTTGCAGAATAGCCAGAGAGTAGAATAGTGAGAGTTGCAAGATCAAGGATTTTGAAGCCCTTGGTTTGAATCCTATTTGGGACTAAATTGTGTGCACTTTCCCTAGCTTTCCCTGTTCCCTAGCTTTGCTTAACCAGTAATAGGGGAGGTTACAACTGAGGGAAAGAAAGAAATGGGCTCTGCTTTCCATCATGTCAGACCACAGTGATGTTAAGTTCACTGCCTGTTACTTTTATGCCAAGACAAGAAGTATTTTGAATGTTGACCTGTCCATGATATATGTAGTTACATGTATAATCAGCAATCACAATGATACCTTACATGTATGTCTGCGCAGGAAGGAGCCCAATGCTGGTGCAAACCCAGGTGGAATGAGCAAGTTTGAAATCAGACAGGCTGCACAGTTTGATGAGCACAGCTCTCAGGTGGGGAAATACTACAAACAAATCAATCTTTATTGTAACCAGAGTGATGCAAATTTATGCATATTAGCCCAAACAGGTTGAATATATTATTGACAATTCTTGCAAGAGGTTTGATAAAAACATATTTAGGAAAAGATTCCTTAACCAGTACTGTATGAGTCTATGAGAAGTTAAAAATATTTACTGGTTATATAGCTGTAACTGTTGTTGTGTAACTCTTGTTGTATAGGTGTGGCGTGTGAGCTGGAATATCACAGGAACAGTCCTGGCATCATCAGGAGACGATGGCTGTGTGCGCCTGTGGAAAGGTGAGTCTATCGTCTTGGCACAAATGTACATGTACATGTATGGTACACAACAACGGCAACTCAGTTCGTTTTGCTGCTTTAGAAATGACAGACTTCTCCCATTACACCATACTGCTTTGCAACCTTTCGAGTTCCACAACACTTGCAGCATTGATTATGGTAACGCTACATTAATATGCCACTTGGGGGAAGCAAAAATACATTCTTGTTGGAGTGGGGGTTTCAACAGATGAACTAGAATGTCTTTCCAATGCAGCTTCTTGTGAAATCTGCTGTTGACAGATTCAGAAGTCACTTTGTAACCGATAACCTCTGTACCTGGTCTACTGCTTGTAAGTGCGCCTCCTGCCAGGATTTTAGGGCTCGGTAGTCTGTCCATTGTATTTAATATGTTGGGAGGAGGGCTAGTACAGGTGTTACCACCTGTTCCCTCGCCCCTTCCACTTGAGTGGTCAATCTTAATAAACAGATCATAAACACTTCACGTTAACTTTTTTTTGTTAATTTTCAGCCAACTACCTGGACAACTGGAAGTGCATCTCTGTACTGCGTGGTGACGGCTCTGTCACTAATGCCGGCGGCAGTTCCACTGGAGGGAACCAACTAGGTCTGACCAACACCGGGGGGAACTTTGGAGGGAGCAGAGGCTTTAAACAAGGGGGGTCAGGACAGAGCAGCATGTGGTATTAGGCTATTAGCTTACTGGGATGGGAGAGAAAGATTTGATACTATTGTAATCTAGTAATTGTAACCGACTATTTGTAAAGGAAAAGACACCTGGACTTGGACAAGTTTGTTAGTGAGTCATTGTCAGATCTTGGAGCATTCTAGAATTTCTTTTCCTGAATCCTGTTGTCAAAAGTCTAAGAGATACAAGATACTGGAGGATAGGTATACAGTACCTTAACTAGTATATACTGAGTTTTGTATTTCTGTATCATACATGTAGCTACTGATGTATGGCAATTTTTTCATATTTGCAGTATGTGAAAAAATTTATGCTAGACCACACGTTATTCGTGTTCATAGTTCAATATTATGTATGTCAACCTTGTGTTAAAACATTTTTTGTCACATCTAACGGCCGAGTGGCGCTAGAACCTAGAGGACTTGAGACTGGTACTGGCTAGACATTGTGTCCTTGGGAAGGGCACTTTTCACTCCACCCAGGTGTTAAATGGTCTAGGTACCTGCCTGTGATGGGCTTCGCCTTCCAATACTGTGCCCTACACACAGTGGATGACAACCCTCTATAGCCTCAAAATAGGCTGTGGGCTTCCTTTACCTCTGCCTCTTACAATTGTACGTGTAAAATACTAGACTACTGTTATTATGTAAGGCCACTCACCCCTTATATCCTCTTCTTGAGTATTTTGATATTCATATTACTGTATCATGTGTGCATCATTTTCTCTCCAGGTCTATCTTAAAACATGTATCTAGGGATTGTACAGTAAACTAGCCTGTTATCCATCCTTATTATAGCTGTCGGTCTCTTGTTGTCTTCTCCACAACTATGAGAAATGGATCCCAAGCTACTTGTACTTGGAAACTAAAGCCATGACTGCCATAGTTGTCCTTCTGGGTACCTTTTGTTATGCCTTGACACAAATAAAGATAACGTACGATGCTTGATTCCAACATGGACTGACGCGTTTTCTCTAGATCTGTACCATTTGTATGTCTAAACTGAGGTATGTATTCCTGCAGGAGTAAGTCAGGGAGGTATGTATATGACATTTATTTGTATTCTTGGAGAGGGGAGATATCATCTGTATGTCCTTCTATGTGTACCAAAGCGTGATCATGCAAGAGTTGAGTGATCATACACAATATATATTCATTAACTGTGTGAAGATGCGAGCTGGAGACCTTCCGAGAGCTATGGAGGATAGGGAGAGATGGAGAAAGGTCATGGACATTCACTGAGGTAGGCAGAGCAAAGGGATCAGTCCGTCCTAGACTGTTCTAATAGATAATTCTTGCACAATAGTTCTTTCATCTACCTACCTAGTTCTTTCACCTAACTAGCTACTTCTTTTACAATATCTCACAAAAGAGGAAAATAGAATAAGGCACGTCAGAATCTACACAAAGATTGTGATTTATTGATAATGCAATCAAATTATTACAACAGGGCTGACACAATAAACTCTGGTCATCAACAATGTTCCACAGTGTAACATGTTGGAGGGGAGAAGCTACAGACACCCTCCCATGACGTTGACTCCAGGCCATCTACAGTTCCCGGGCTGTGGTGGGCCAAACGTATGGAATGACTATGGAGCGGCCCACTACACCCTCGGGACGGGCCAGACTTGCAGGTGACCTTCAGTCAAGGTCGGTAGGGTTTAAGTACGGGAAAGTCTATCAAAGGATACCATTAGTGGGAGAAAACAGTCTATCCTACAGTTTGTCCTAGTCTAACTTGATTGTTTTGGTGCATGATTACTGCTTGTAAAATGACATTGACAAACGTAGAAATACTACACAAATTTTCAGCATGCACCTAGCCTTATGGAACAGGCACAGAAGGCCTGGATACGCATTGTGTAAATTATACACATCAGCCTTATAATGTGCTTACCTCACTGGTTACAAAGATGGAACGTTATCTCTTAATGCTAGAATATAAATATAGATGACTGTTGTATAAAAATACAAACAAATGAAACATTTAAGAACTGGCTATATCTGTGAATATTTCATTGAAAACTTTGGCACCTTTTTTTTCATATCTTTTTTTTAGCAGGAGACTACGAAGAAAGAAGTCTAAAAGATGTGTCTAGATATACTGATCCTGAGAAAGTTGGCTGGACATATTTGTATAGCACCATAGGACATGGTAGACTGCCACAGTTCTGCACACATTATACATAACGTCAGCTTGTACAATATCTTTTGCTTTAGGGCAATTTTTATACAGAATTAGTAAGCACCATACATAAGGAAAGTTAATCATAATCATAACTGCTTCCCCGTTTAAGTAGGTATAATCGTACGCATTTTCGATGGCACAACTGCCTTTTTTTTACTAAAAGTAAAACCATTTACATTCCCTAGACAAGCGGGTGCTAAAAATACTGCCAAAAAGCAAAGACGCATATCGAAGCAACCGTTTCTTTTCCGATGCCCAGTTGCTTTGCACCATGCATATTTCGTTATAGACATAAAAGTGAACTGAGCTTACGTATAACTGAGCTTACATATATCCTCAGCTTGCCAATTTCTGGAAAAAATAACTACCCTAACTAAAATGCTCCACTAAAATTAATGTTACATCATCTTCTCTTCTACATTGTTCTACTTGTTTTTTTAAAATCTATCTTGACTCTTATAAAATAACCTTGAGGCAACTTTGGGATGCATTAGTTAAAATCATTGGTATGAGCTTACCCTCTGTACAAAAGCACCATTTGAAATCCTGTCGACACTTGTTAAAAATAAAGTTCCAATACACAGCTACTCCCACAGTTACACGTTCTTGATGCACACCTGGCATCTGCTAACTCTGGTTCGTAACTGTCCTGCTTTCAGTGTCTCTGGTACTGGGTCGGCGAATTGTTCGTTTTGTGATATAGTGGACAACCAGAAGCTAAATTTGTTGGCGAAGTAGTGGCACGTTCCGCGGGCACCGTTGCACTCGATGAAGGGAGTGGCGCGGAAGTCCTCGAGACAGCTGCCGGGAGACGAGAGGGACTGGCCGCCGCCTTCCGCTCCTGCCGCGGTGTGCTGGGAAAGGAAATGAACACAAAGTGTCAATTTGACTTGAAAACATCAGTGACAGTGCAAAAAGATTAATTTGAGTGTTTGAAAGGAGTGCATTTTGTCTGTTATACCCAGTTTCCACTAAGACAGCGCTCTCACGACGCTCTCTCTGCGACCTACCATTTGACAGATCGGAAAACGAACTGTATAGAAAAACTTATCTTTTCACGTATTTTTGTCTTTTCAGTCAAACTTTTGTATTTTGTACATTGCACCCAGCTTGAAATCAAAGATTACACACATCCATTGTAGGTCGCAGTAAGAGCGCAGCTCAATCGCCATCTAGTGGAAAGGGGGCCTTACTCTTACTTATGTAAAAAAACATTGTGCTAAAAGCTGTTTTATTTCTACTTATGTAGAAATAAACTAAAACTAACAATTGTAGTGTTAGAGACTTGTGAAGACTTTAAAAGCTAAGCTGTTCTAGAAATAAGGCAAACCAAGATACTCTTCTATACTTTTTCATTTTTTAGGTGGATAATGCAGTGTAGATCTTTGTTACAATTATATTTTACAATTATTATTTGCCTGTGCACGTTTGTGTCTTTTCCAAGGATACTTGATGAAACGCACACATAAATAAACGTTTATCAATGAGACTATTAAGTTAATGATTTTACCATCAGGAAAGAGTAGCCGATCCACAGGCCTCTCCAGCCTCGCGGACACTCTGGGATGACCAGCTCCTGACTGTGCACAGCCATGGCAGAGGACTGGGCCTCGCACACGGCACACCTACTGATGTAGGGTCTGATGGCATCATCTCTGTGGAGCAAGAACCATATATCATTTTTAAAACTTGTCAATACTGTCAAAGTAATATTACAGTCAAAATCATCAAACGTCTGCTTAAGTTATGGCACCAGTATCAACTTTAAATAAGGGAGCAGTGGACAGTTGGATACAAATTCAATGGGACATGTATGAAACAGTGAAAATAAAAACAAGAGGTGTTGTCAGCTAAGCAACTGGGTCCTTATTACCATAATGAAGATTAAAGGACTTGACAATAATTTGCAGAGTTCAATCTCTTTTAGTTTGAAAACAGAATTCACACCCCACAGATTAACTTTCCTGCCAAAGTCAGGCACCATTACTGTTGAGGTATCTGCCAACTATTCTAATAAATGACAAACTATGAAATCCTTTATGGTGAGAAATCACGATATTTACTCCTGTCCGTCTGCAGTACTGACCTGACAGGCATCATGGGGATGGGTGCTGAAGTAGACAGCCAGTAGCTCTTGTCGTTTCTGCCAGCAAAGTTGCAGACGTTGTTGATGTTACAGAAGATGAAGGGCATCGTGCTAAATCTGGGCAGACAGGAACCAGGCAGACCTTGGAGCAGCAAAATAGACAACAATAAGTACAAGGATTGAGACCACTACAATTTAAATCAATCAAAATTATCCTGCTGAACACGAAGAGGCAAAACCTTGTGCCACAGCGAAAGAAAGCTGTTTTATGCATAATTCAAGATCATTGTAATAGGATGAGCGGACATCCTGTGTTATTGTTGTATGTGAGGCACCCCCGTACCCTGAATGGTTCAGTGGGGATAACGTGATCTAATACGTCATCACATGATTGGATCATTCCATGACCGTCCCTTACGAATTGTGCAACTTTACAGACAATGGACGACAACGTGACACTGTAATGTCAAAAATTTAAAATCTGGACAGAAAAGATTTTGACCCACCTAGATCTTGGCCATGTGACCTTTCATTGCCTTCCAAATACAGCAAGCTGTAGCCGTCCCACAGTTTTGGCATGCCCTCTGGACACTGGGGTATCTGGGTGGTCTGGCTGTGTCTGGTCAGGAGGTGACCAGTCGGCACTGCTCCGGCCGATCGGCCTGGTGGGCCAGGTGGACCATCCGGACCACGGGGACCTGTGGAATTTACAAGAAAGTTGGAATAAGTGCAAAACTACAAAATCATTATGTAGGAAAACATCATAGTCTTTATCTTTTCACTTAGCCATTGGCTGAACCTACAAAATACAATCAATGCAATGTTTTGCCAGGTTTTATGATGTTGCCTATGACATTCCAGTCTTCTTCCACATTTGGATTCTGTGCAACATTTTTTTTTCACGAACCCAGTACACACCTACATCAAAGCAATCAACTTAAAATTTCAATGTAAAATCATCAGCCACTGTTTATCTTTGTGGTACAAAGTATTAAGTGTTTTTTTCCTTTGGTATACGCTAACTTTATGTATCATTCAGACATATATTTGTATTGTTTTATTTCTATCTATGATGTCCTTATGAATATGAAAATGCATAAAAAATTTTGAGAAAAAAGAGAGCGAGCTGACCTGCAAGACCAGGAGCACCACCAAGGCCGCGCAGTCCAGGGTCTCCAGGGGGGCCGGCACCACCAGGGAAGCCTGGCTGTCCATCATCACCCTGGGGACCAGGGCCGCCAGGGCCACCTGCAACCAATGATAGCTGTCAATCATCATATGTCATGTTACCTTGTAATGTTAGCTTAATATGTAGAGCTTTCAATCTGACCTCTTCGCCCTTATGTAGTTTTGACGATGTGGGCTATACATGTGCTAAAAGCAGTTACTCAAGCAACTGGATATGATTTTGGAAACGGTCAGACGTTTCAACTAGCATCCACAAGTTTTCGTCAGTGACACACTAGTGGATCCAAAATCGTATCCAGTTACTTGAGTAACTGCTTTTTGGCGCATCTTATTACCTGCATGTCTAAACTTTAGCAGCGTGAGCTATACATGTAAGTGTCCAGTTTCAGTTATGTATTAAGTTAAGTTCCTGGAAGTTCCTGGGTTTATGTGTCAATTCACTAGTGGAAATGACATTAATTTAATACAACACTTAACTGAAAACCACACACAACACTTTGTTATTCTGGCTAAATTGTCACTTTCCTCATCACCAGCATTGCATAAAAACTGTCCCTGAATCTAAACTTGTAAAATCATCAGTTGACAAAGCAAGTGACAGGTCAATACGTAATAAGATGTTTCTAAATCTAGCATACATACCTGGGGGACCAGAAGCCCCAGGTAACCCTGGCAGACCCCTGTTTCCGGGCTGGCCGGGTGTACCAGGGTCTCCCCTGGGTCCAACACCGCCACCAAAGGAGCGGCCAGGTTCACCACGCTCTCCCTTCAGACCATTCACACCGGGGTTTCCTGAGGAAAGGAATCACAGGAGCATTGTATAGTTATATTTTCATTCATTGTACACAGATTGTATTCTTAACTAAATAAGTGGTGCAAGAAGTCAGCAATGCTTCCTGTGTCCTGCTTTAAAACAGATAAAAACTTACCTGGAGAACCTGGACGGCCAGATAAACCAGGTGGGCCAGGATCACCTCTGGGTCCAGGGCCACCACTCAAAGAAGGTGGACCTTGGTCTCCCTTAGGTCCGGGGCCGCCAGGGCGACCATTGGGACCAGGGGGGCCTTGAAGTCCTGGAGGGCCGGGTAGGGAAACCCCACCTGCAGGTCCAGCGGGACCGGAGTCACCTCTCGCTCCCTTCTGTCCTGGGAAGCCGTTTCCGCCTGGTGTGCCAGGGGGACCCTGGGGACCTGCAGGAAAAAACAAACAGGATAAGTGTTTGGTTGAAATGTTAACAGACAGTTTTAGTCTCAAACATAGTTTGATATAACAAATAAGATTCCATTTGAGTGAAGCTCTACACGAAAGGGGTGTCTGTGTGGCGCAACGGCTAGAGCATTGGAATCAGAATCAGTAGGTCCTGAGTTCAATACTCGCCATGCTGTCTGTTTAATCTGTCTAAAGGTGCCAAAACACCTACGAATTTGGTGCTGTCAGTGTGTCAACATCTGCACACTTACCACTAAGACCCGCGAATTTTCTTTTCTACACGAAAACAATATTGAAGGGGATTTTGGTGTGAAAGACATCTATTAGCTTGAAGGATAAGTCTTTACAAATCTACATATTAAGCGTGTATGACTGCAGAAACAGGTTGATGCACATGTATATATGTACGTACCAGGCAGACCGTTTCTCCCAGGGAAGCCAGGATCTCCCTTCTGTCCGGGCACTCCACCAACCACACGGCCAGGGGGACCAGGTGGACCTGGGGGGCCAGCACCGCCTGAGAAACCTGCGGAATCATGGGACAGTGGTTACATCTTAGTCAGGGATTGCACCAACATGCTACAACCAACATGTTACAACCAACATAAAAACAACAAAATGGATACTGCCTTCTAATGAAAACGATCCCTTCTTTAGACAAGTCTTCTTTTTATAAAAACTACTTTGTGACAATTTTCATTACAACTCCACAATTAAATTAAAATACTCCACATTGCTGAAGACGATTTGAATGCCCAATGACAAGTAATTGCACATGTATGTAGATGATGTAAGTATACTGTGGCTGACACTTACCTGGGTCACCTTTGGGACCAGGGCCCCCAGGAAGTCCGTCAGTACCAGGTGCGCCATTCTGTCCTCTTTCTCCTGGGAAACCAGGAGCACCTGGTGGGCCAACCCGACCGCCTGCACCCTCACCTACAGTCAACAGGTCAAGTTAGACACAATGAAGGTCGAAACTGACATTCCCTACTGAACAAATAATCCCCATGTGCATCAATGACTCAGGTTAAGATTTAAAGACTAGTTTTGAACTTTTACACAATACACAGTACTTGATTTTGTGCACAGTTACTGGTAACTTGTAAGAAAGCTAGCAAACCACATCTAAAGAAGAGTGAAGAGAGTCACAAAAGACATTTGGTTGAAACAATGTTGGAATCAGTATTATCTACCCTACAAATGATAATCATTTCCTGTCTTCTCCTGTAAGACCCATTACCTGGAGGTCCACTGGGACCGGGAGGTCCGGGGTTACCGGGTTGTCCAGGTCTTCCAGAGAATCCAGGGTCACCCTTGGGACCAGGGCCGCCGGACCCACCAGGGGGACCAGCCGGACCGGGCAGACCAGGGCCGCCTCCGAAACCTGGGTCACCCTTCGGTCCAGGAGCTCCATCAAACCCTGTAGAAAAAGTAAGAAGAACAAACAATAAATGAATGCCACTGGACTAAGCTCTTTATCATCAGCTAGATAATGCAATGGATATTTAAGATTTTCACTTCAACGAAAACCACTCTAACGTAAACTATTCAAGCATGACTACCAGGGTATGTTTTGCTTAACATGGTTTGTTTACACCTTGAAGATCTACATATTACACACCTCTTGGGCCAGGGGGGCCAGGGATACCACCGCCACTGTCCCGACCGGGTGTACCAGGTGGGCCGGGTATACCAGGGTTACCTGGTTCACCCTTAGCACCTGGGAAGCCTGGCAGGCCGTTTTCTCCAGGGGGGCCATCAAGACCAGAGGGTCCTGGTAGTCCTACTGATGCTCCACCTTCACCTGCAGAAACAGGGGTAAATACACATTTGTCTCACCTACTTTCTGTCTTCTTACAGTCATGACATAAAGAGATAATTGTCAAGTTAACATCAAGAGCACCGTCCAAAGGGATCCAATAAATGCTTTTATCCCATCTATGACTGCAGATAGTAGAATGCAGCAAATAGATCACACAGATTGTTTCACGACATACCTTTAGCTCCAGGGAACCCAGGAGACCCAGGAGGACCAGGGGTACCAGCCCTTCCATTATCACCCTAGAAAATGCAAAATTAAAAGATTGAAAAATTAACAGGTTGTTATGTATATGTGTCATTAAGAATACAATTTGAAGACAAAGACAAGACACGTTAAAGCTGTTTTTTAAGACTGCTGGGAATTAAGATGATTTAAAAGTTTAAGACATTATTCTCAGTGATGTCACAAATGGAAAAGTGTGACGATTGGTGGACATTTGACACTTACCCGTTCTCCCTTAGTACCAGGGCCACCGGGGAAGCCGTCGTCACCACGTGGGCCAGGGCCGCCTGGTCGTCCTGGTGGGCCAGGAAGTCCAACTCCATCACCAGGCAGGCCAGGAGGTCCGGGAAGACCAGGGGCGCCAGGGCGGCCCATGTCACCGGGAGGTCCCAAACCACCGGGAGGACCTGGGAGGAAATTCAACCCCAAAGTTTGCTTCCAGACACAATCTCTGATATTCTTCTACTTCTACAAGTAAAGCAGGATAAAGTGGCAAAAGTACCATGGGATATTTATTTTGCTTTTTAAAGGTAGGAATTAGAAATTTTCGAAAGGTTACTAGATAAGTAGATATTAAGGTTCTTTGCAGGCCATTGGCTGTGTACAAAGAAGCTTAATGTCCAGTTATCCACTAACCTGATGAAAGTATACAAGATTAAAGGCTGGGATTTTTAAAGTCAGTATTTTTACCGGCACCAATTTCTACTGCATTTCTGGGCAGCAAAATTGGTTTCAGCTTTCATGAAGCATATGTGAGGCTCGTGCTTTCATTGGTCAAAGGTTTGCTTTTTTCTAGTTAGCTTGTGTTTATTGCAATTAAAACACTTGGGGCTTTTAACAGCACTGCATTTGTTATTTTTTGTTTGACGCATGTTTGTTTAGCTACATTGGAAGCTCATGCTTGTACAGGCCAAGCTTTTGCCATTCTTTTAATGCGTTGCGCTTTTCTTTCACACGGCCCCTTTCACTTCATACTGACCAGGATTTCCCGGGAGGCCGGGTGAACCGGGCCTCCCAGGATCTCCCCTTTCTCCTGGTGGAGCATACTGTGGCCCCTGGAAAGGTCGCCCGGGGGGTCCCGTGGGGCCTGGAAGTCCAGGCGCACCGGGCTCACCTACGACATCAGGACATAAGAAAAGGTGTAAATATGTGGATTCTACCAACCAGAAGTGCCAGGGCGACCCTGCAAACCAGGTAAACCTGGGCCTCCTCTCTCTCCCTTGACGCCTGAGACTGCTCGGGCTGGTGGGCCGGGTGGACCAGGGGCTCCGTTAAGGCCGGGGTCACCACGCTCACCTGTAGAATTTCAGGTCATAGCAATTTTAATACAGCTTTAATAAATCACATGACCAGTCACCATCTCACACTCCTCAATATAACTGCCAATCCCACGTTGTGGTCAGCTCAGAAAGTAGACAGGAAAATGTCTCGCTTGACTGACTGACAAGATAATTTCCAGTAAAGCTGTTTTATTGGTTTGCCAGAATGTAAAAGATGATTCAAATATTGCTCTTTAAATGTAAGACATTTCCAGTAGGAAAGTTCAAAATAACTGATTAGTTATGAGTAATTAACCATAATTGCATTACATTATCTACAGTTGCATTTCAGTTTTGCCTAGCATGCATTTGCTAGAAACTTGATGCGACACTGAGCACTTCTTACCTCACCAGATTGCAGTTGGCCCCTTGATCAACTGCTCACTACTCTGCTTGAGTTAGTTTATAAACCACAAAACATATAAAATGTGGTTGCAGTGGATCTCCATACCAATATCTGTACAGGGTAAATGTCTTATAGTGGAAGGATTTCTACAAGTCTTCAGTATTTCAACTCTACTTATATCCTGCTCTCTTCCTGTGTACCCTCTACACCACACCACATCACACATACCCTTAGCTCCAGGTGTGCCGGGGCCGCCAGGTCTGCCGTCAAATCCACGGTCTCCAGGTGGTCCGGGGCGAGAGAGGCCGGAGGGTGGGCCAGGTGGACCAGCAGGACCGGACAATCCAGGCATACCCATGTCTCCCTTTGGACCTGGTTCCAAATGAAATAAAGAGCACATTACATTGCTTAGGCCAAGCACAAATGTTGTGTCTTTGGTTATGGTCTTAAAAGATCAGTTGGAAGGGATTCAATCTTTTTAAATTTTTCTCTTTAGATTTCGGCTGAAAGTGACCTAAAAAATACAGTTTAGCAATATGTGAAAGTAAAATGCATCAGGCACTGATATTGTAATTATACAGATGCACATTTTACAAGCGCAAGTATGAATAAAGGCTAGGGCCAGCAGGTTTTTGTTAAAATCAGTCGGGCAAACGGAAACCCAACAATTTTTACCAGCTTCTTAATGTTCTTTTCTTAAGCAAAACAATCCTGTACATAGTTAAGAAACCCATACAAACCTGGACCTCCAGGCTGACCAGGGATGCCGTCACCACCACCAGGGCCAGGTCGACCAGGTGGGCCATCAAAACCACGCGGGCCAGGCAGGCCATTTTCACCGGGAGGACCCGGGCGACCTCCAAAGCCAGGACCACCAGGGGCACCCATCTCTCCCTTCCGGCCAGGTCCACCTGAGTAGAAATCACACAAGTTATATCTCCAAGCAACTTTGTACTAAGAAATGAAACAGATATGACATTAGGACTTTCTTTTCTATCCAGTGCCCGTTTTCTGCCTCTCTTTTGCTTAGTGTTCAATATCACATGTGAGTCTTTCTCTAAATAAGACTGCAATTTCAGTGAGTGCCTCCCCCATTTATATGTAACAAATGTCATTGGTGTACCTGTGTCTGGTATAACAATGATAAAGCCAGGAAATTGATTCATGATTTCAACACTGCCTCACGTGGTAAGCCAGTGACCATTTTCTGCTTCTCTTTTGCTTATTGCTCAATATTACATGTTAGTCTTTCTATAAACAAGATTGCAATTTCAGCGTATGCCTTCCCCCCATCTTATATGTAATTGGTGCACCTGCGTCTGGTATAACAATGATAAAGCTACCAAATTTATTCGTGGTTTTAACAAGTCCTCACCTGGTAAGCCAGGTCCGCCCACAGGACCGGGTGGTCCCATTGGCCCCACAGATCCGCCGGCGCCGGAGTCACCAGGCTCACCGGGACGTCCGGGCTGACCAGGACGTCCGGGCTCTCCCTTCAGGCCGGGGAAGCCGATGTTTCCAGGGGGACCAGGAAGACCTGAAGGGGAAAGATTTACACTTTCTCACCTATGACTTTATGACATTATTTGTAAATGTAAGGTGTTTTTTACCTGCAGCAGTTACCACACAACAAACACATCTTTGTGCAAATCTCTCCTTGCTTTACAGAGCCAATAGTAGTAACCAATGAAAATGCGAAGTAAGTCTTAAGGCCTCAAGTACTACAATGATGGTTTGAGCACATCAAAACCAATCTGTTCTATTTGTTTATTGTAACCCATACTTCTCCGAATGGACAAATCCTAACTCTCAGTGAACGGAGTTAGCATACATGTTTCTGACTAAGGGGTTTTTGACTTAGAAGTCCTATTCATTTAAACCTGTAAGCTTCAAGTATGTTTTATTACAACTCAGTACAAAAAAAAAGGACTCACCAGGGCCGCCTGGGATGCCGTCATCTCCACGAGGTCCTGGCCCTCCGTTCAGGCCAGGTGGGCCAGGGAGACCCACAGGGCCAACACCACCGCCAATAGCTGCACATACATGACAACAAGGTTGAGAGACGAACTGCCTCATTTATGTTGACAACACTTCAGCCAAAAATTCTACGCTACATCATGTGAGAGTAAGAATGACAATTATTAAGATTTAAGGATGCATGTCAAGCAGCTCCATACCTTTCAAACAGAACAAAGTAACTTGTTTGGTGTCATCATTGGCATAATCCATATTGATCAATACAGTGGGCATTATCACTGTCTCTATCTCATTCTTTACCTTAGCTTGCAAGTTCATCCATGTGTTAAGTAGTGCACCATTACCTTAGCCTTAAAAATAGATGTTGTCTGTCAAAGCATCTTCATAATCATATGTGTAACTAAAGCAGGTTTGACACTCACCTGGGTTTCCAGGCTCTCCCTTTGGTCCAGGGAATCCTCCTCCTCCAGGGCGGCCAGGCAGACCGGGGTCTCCCCTTGGTCCGGGCAATCCTGGCAGGCCAGGGTCACCCCTGGGTCCGGTCAGACCTAAAGGGGGAGGGGAGCAGGGAAAAACCCTTTTAACAACTTGTCATGGCTTCTTAAACAATACGTCACATTGTTCTATACCAGAAGAGTAGTAGCAGTAGTAGTAGTTGTAGTATCCATTATTTGTTTGCACTGCTGCTGGGATCCCTGACACAGGGGTAGGCAGCAGTAGGCTAGTAAATTGTGTATTTATTTTTTATCTAGTACTATATTATGAACAATTGTCTACACTTTTTTTGCAACTGGCTTATCATTAGTTTTTACTAACATAAGTTTTTCAGCATTTACTTACCAACTGGACCAGGGAAGGAGCTCCCAGGCAGTCCAGGAATACCAGCCTCTCCCTTAACTCCAGGGCGTCCAGGTCCTCCAGGTGGTCCAGGGTTCCCTGGGCCGCCGGGCTCTCCCTGGAAACCAGGCTGTCCTGGGAGACCCACAGGACCAGGTGGGCCAGGCTCACCAGGACGGGTTTGTGTAGCAAATGAATCACCTGAGGGACAATGAGAATGAAACAATGGGTATCAGGGTTTGTGTAACAAAAGTGTGGCTAAGTGAGACTAAACATGGGCAATAGGCCTCGGAATTGTGTTTTTTGTTGAGTAACAGGAACCCAGCCGCGCGCTGTCTGCCACGGTAGTCCGCCGTGTACCGCCAATCTGGAAATGCCTCCTCAGATGCTCCCGTCAAAGATTACTATCTTCTTAGTGCGAGTATTTCCCGTCATCCTTTGCGCCGCCTTTCCCCTAACTTTAAATGTTGGATGGGTAAGCAACCGATCTCCCTGATGTGCGTTACCACTTCCGGTGTTTTCGATCATCTGTGTTGTGGTGTGGGATCGTACGGCGGGCCCGTTTAGGCGCCTTGTCGGTTTTCGTGGTACTATTTGAGAAGTTTGAGGGTTTCAACACGCTGACAAAAGCTACGCTGCACTGCAGATACGTTTTGACCGTGTTTTTTCCACTGCTTTCGTCTGATTTTCGTGATCGGTAACGTCGCCAACCCGAAAGTAAGAACTGAGATAGGAATACCAACTTCCTTAGGAATACAGATCTCGTGAAACAGATGGCATTTTAGCGATTATTTAAGTATGGACCGTTCTACAAGAATAATGCATCAATGATTATAACGATTACATGTGGTTAGTGCCAGCGTTTTGGTAAATATACTAGCTACCGATGCGTTTTTCTTACGACGACGTGGTGTGGCCGCCGCCGTACTGCTGGTAACGCAGTGACCCGGAAATCGGCTAAAATTCAATGGCGTTTATTTTAATTTGAAATGACTAATATGTGCTCTTTGTACGTTAAATGGCCTCCAAATAACTCGACGAACATAATTCACTTGAAAGTTTTGACTTAGATATTAGAATTTTGCAGAAAACGGCGATAGTAGAAAAGGCCTTTCCCACCTAGCTCGCTTCGCTCGCCTCTAAATCGGCTACGCCGATTGGTCGGCTAAATTGGTCGGCTTAGCCGACCTTCGGGTGGAAAAACTCCTGCGCCGATTGGTCGGCTTCGCCGACTTCCCCGACCTTCGGGTAATCCCCAACCCCGGCAATGCTCAGCGATACGGTGTACGGGCGAATCAAAGACAATTCCTTGGCCTACCGCCTATGGACTAAATGAGGCTCAATGGAAAGACATCGTTCCACAAGTTTGAGCAATACTGCCTGGAAGGCCAACATCAAAGCTATACCACTACAGCTTACAGTCTATATCAGTATTACCTTCATGATACCAGATTATGAAGTTGAAAATGAAATGAACAAATCTTGATATGTTACTTAGTATTGTGCACATTCTAAAAAAACTGTACAAGTTAAACACATTACACTACATGTTATCAACATTGACCATTAATTTTTCTGTTTTTTCTTCTACAAATTTCAATGAATGAAACTACTTGAACTTGTTACTTGAACTTGTTACTGTTGTTAATGTTGAAGTTGAACGGCACCATATACTGAGGTGACTTCCTTACCAGGTTCACCCTTAGGCCCAGGGGCACCAGGGGGTCCGGAAAGGCCAGGGTCACCTCGCAACCCCTTCATTCCAGGAAGGCCAGGACCGCCACCAAATGATGGACCAGGTGGACCTTGGAGACCAGGACCACCATCCCGACCTGGGCCCCCAGGTCGACCAGGAATGCCAGGCTCACCCTGAGATAATACAGGTACATGTCATCACAATAACAAAGCCTTGGTCTGTAATATTCATCTGAACAACAGCACTGCGGTACAGAACCGTCGCCCAATGCTAAAATCAGACAGCGCTTCTGCCAACTCTTTCACATTAATGGAAACTAAAACACAAGTTTACAAAGATAAAAGGCAAACTGAACTTGACAAACTATTGTATTGGATTGATGCATTTTGTAAATATAATGATTGGGTCTGTATTAAGCCTGTATTAAGCCTGGATGTAATCATAAATTTGTAAGAGTAACAAAGGACGAAATTTGCCTATTTCTCACCTTTGGACCAGGTCCACCAGGAATACCAGGTGGTCCAGGAGGGCCACTTCCTCCAGCTCCGAATCCAGGTCTCCCAGGGGCACCAGGCAAGCCGGGGTCACCACGCTCTCCCTTGGCACCTATAGATGTCATCATACACTTTGTCAAACACTGAAGCAATGGTTGATAACACATTGATACCATTAAACATCTCAAAGCTAACAATGTTGCAGCATGATATCAAATCTGCTGTGAAGACTGGTTTTACCAAATTAATGTAAGCTATACCCAGTGGGTTCTTAGTTAAAAATAAAGTTCCAATCATCTAGTAATAGCAGATTCATTAAAGAAGACATTACACCTTTCCAATATCCCACTAAAAAAAGAAGGGTTTGTGAACATTCTAACTAACAAGAACAAATGAATGCTGTAACCAACCTGGAGCTCCAGGAATGGCGCCACCTCCGAATGTATCTCCCGGCATTCCGGCTGGGCCAGGAGGCCCACGTGGGCCAGCGGGTCCCTGTACAACACCAAGAACAACACATTGGTCAAAAGTTCGCATACAAGACTTTCCACAGTACACCTGTGGCTGTATCCTAGTCGAAACTTTTCAAAGAATAGAAAGCTTACCAGGTTTCATTATTTCGGACGTAATGATGTACCCAACAATCTGGGCTTAAAAATACACTGCTAATGCCATGTTGATTTCATGATATGAATGACATTCTATGGGAACCAAAAAACTGAAGCGTGAGAATAAAAATAAAGTTTGACAAAAAAGTTGCTTTTGTTATAAAATTAAAGTAGTCAGGAAGGTCAAACAACTGATTGAACACACAGAATATATCATATAGTACACCAAACAATACATTCTTCATTTTTGTTCTTTCATATCTTCTTTGACCTTGGAATATTGTATGACATTGGTACGCATTTTTTGATGTTTTGAAATCCACAGCATACAGCTTATTTTGAGGCTGCTTAATGTACTATTTACAGTAAGGTTGAAAACTTTTTTATTTTAGGAAATGGCCAAAAATTGATGCACACACATGTCATCCATAATCAAATCAACATAGCCTTATGAGTTAATGATAGAAAGATGGGATACCTCAGGTCCTTGTGTTCCAGGAGTTCCAGGTAGACCAGGTGTTCCAGGCTCTCCCTTCAGCCCAGGTGTGCCAGGACGTCCGGGTTGTGTGACCCCGCCAGGTGCTCCAGGTGCGCCAGAGTCACCACGCTCTCCCTTCTGCCCACCCGGACACGCAAAACAGTCTCCGCCACGCTCACCTGACAACCAGGGCAATACGTCAATGCAAGTCCAACTCAAAGCCTGATGCTCAATAGAATCATACTGCGTTTTGGACAGCTTACTGGGCAACCAGGTTTCGTCATGGCTTCTTCATGTGCTAGGCCTACTACAATGGGTCATCCCTACTCTTCTTTAGGGAACTGAAAGTGATCTAAAACATGTTTAGCACAATGACAGTATAGCTACTCTTCCACTGGGTCTGACAGAGAAGACAGACATAGAGTACATGCAGGTTCATCATAATGGGTATATTCCCCTATTCGTTTTTGGCGAGTAAAACCAACAATGGCTCAACACTGTGCCCCTTCTAGTTGAATGCAGGTAGGGTGACCGTCAACAGTCTGGATTCAAACTTTTAATCTCTTGGTTTAGAGGCAGGGTCACTAACCACTTGACTACCCATGCTACTCGAAGAACGCAAATTACCCAATGATATCAAATGTGTCGAATAGAAGTACTTTAATTCTCCAACCAACAATGTGACCTTACCTTTAGCACCAGGGAAGCCAGGGGACCCAGGCAAGCCAGGCTCTCCATTTCCTCCGGGAATTCCAGGAGGTCCTGGGGGACCCTGTGGACCAGGGATGGGACCAGTTCCAGTTACTCTGCCAGGTTGGCCTGAAGGGTGGAGAGAGCAAAGAAATGATAAGTATCATTTTTTAACAGACATACCACATCACAGGGCTTGTTACTGCATCTAGTGCGACTGAAATGGTCGCACTTGCAACTGCCATTCCCGTGTGTATGTATAACTAGTTTCGTATCTCTACCTGGTGGTCCTGAAATGTGGACAAAGCCAAGAATAGATACGTTACATGTCACTATCTAACAGTCACAATATCATGTGCAATTTTGCAAAAACAGTCCATATCTGAGGGGTACTTGGGGGGTTATCAGAACATGACTGCTATGCAACACAGCTGCAGACTGATCCCAACTTCAATATAGAGTTGCATCTTCTAAGTTCAGACTGACAGGAGTGTAGAACAGCTTTCAGTCCTTGTAGACTGTCTTTCTCACCTGGTGCTCCAGGGAAACCAGGATCACCCTTGGGTCCAGGTCCACCAGGGGTTCCAGGAGGGCCGTCTCTGCCTGGGAGCGCACCCACGCCAACACCAGGGCGACCAGGAACACCAGCTTCTCCCTTGCGACCAGGGAATCCTGGGGGACCCTGAGGACCAATCATGCCTGGTACACCTGCAACAGGAAGTCAAATGGTAAGTTAATTCAATCTTTCATGCAGGAATGCAATTACCATGCAAAAATCATGTAGGTTCATTTTTATGTAGGAATCATTTCTACACTCTGAGCTTGAATGTCATACCTGGTGAGCAAGTAAGTTATATGTGCTGGTTTGGCTTGTCTGTAACTGGCATACTTGCATATACTACTTTGCATACTAGTAAACCTCTTTGGCAACTTTAAGAAACATAAATCTTTTCTGTTTAATACTCATGACCTCATATCCTTAGTTTGTTACCAAAAAAGAAGAAAATTCACCTGAATAAGCCTGTACATGAGTAACCTGGAATCCAGTCTACTGCTGGCTGGGCCTACCGTACTTAGTGCAGGCTTTGTACGGGGCCAGGGAAGCTCCCAGCCGCTTAGGTAACCGGCCACACCCGGTAGAATTTTCACGGGGTTAGACTTAGCCTAGTGGGAGTTAATTTGCCCGCCAGCAGTAGACTGGGGAGATCCTTGTTTAAATTTCCTCGAGATCAGATTTGCGATAAGGCTTCCTACACCACGGGAGTCCCTCAGCACACGGCACAATTGGCCTGAGCGCGCCATGCGCTGGCGAATCCACTACTGCCTTGTTACATATTCATGGCCTGCTTGCCGTGATGTAATCATATCACTTTCGTATCTACACTACAATCGGGCGGTTTTGGGATCCTAGTAAGCCAGAATAAATGTCACAACTGACTAAATAACATTGTAGTCTTTTTTTTAAACGAAATGTGAGAAAAGAACGTGAACAATGGATATTGGAAGTTCCTGTATGCAACGTAAGACTCCTTGGTAAGACTAAGTTTTATTCATGAAGAGAAATGGATCTGGAGACAGACAAAATATCAACGTTTTTCTATGACTGTGTGAAAGGTAATCACAGATGTATGTAGTGTTTTTTCTTCTTTAGATATAACCTAATGGTACTTTATAAACAACGTAGAGAGACCAGTTGAATGTCATTTACACGGAGAATAAGTGATATGGAACAACAACAAGTCATGACCCACGTCTCAAAACGAGCTGAAACCTCCCAATCTGCACGCCTCTAATTCTCACTGGGAGTAGCGTCGCCAACTGATACCCCAAGTCATCTGGCTTCTTTGACCTGGTCTCTGATCAGGGCGACTAGAGGGGACAGAACAGTCTCTATAGAGTGGGAAAGTTCGCGGACTTCAGTCCATCTGGACACTCGAGTGATGTCAACAGTTATGTCCCGCGGCCCGTGGGTCAGCTTGGTAGATCAATGAGGAGGAGAGCCATGACATCCTTTCCATGCAGAAACAACCACAAAACTTCCTTCTGCTTATCTTTAAAGCTATCGACCCCTTCAAACAACAACAGAGCCCTGGAAAAAGGCATTTTCCAGAGCAGCCGTGCGCGTGTGTCAGGCTCCCCCGAGTCGGCCATGTTGATATGGTAATCATGTCAGGGTTTGACAAGGCGGATTTACCGCGTGCTGCGCGCACCAATCAAGGCGCGGCAAGTTGATTGGGTTCTCGTAACACTATTGGTTAGAAACGGCGCGGGGATCGCCGCGCCGAGAATTGTTCCTATTAACTATTCCCCAGTCTACTGCTGGCGGGCAAATTAACTCCCTGGCAAATTAACTCCCACTGGGCTAAGTCTAACCCCGTGAAAATTCTACCGGGTGTGGCCGGTTACCTAAGCGGCTGGGAGCTTCCCTGGCCCCGTACAAAGCCTGCACTAAGTACGGTAGGCCCAGCCAGCAGTAGACTGGATTCCAGGTTAGTACATGAGCACATCAAAACTAGAAAGTAATGTGATGTTAATGTTTTGAAGATGTCCCCTTGTCTCTTCACTGTTCCCATACCAATTGTACTGGGTAGTACAGTAGAAGCCGCTTAATTGCACACACCATTTGCCAGTACATTTAATTTCATTTTCCGAATGGTGCAACAAAGCAAAGTTATTAAACTGGACCACACCATAACGGGATTTTGTGCAAATAACAGAAGTGTGCGATTATCCTTAGTGCAATAACTGCAATTAACTGGCTTCTACTTGACTTGTTTCCGTACCTGGAATGCCTGGTTCTCCCTTTCTGCCCACAGTGCTACCAAAGGACGATCCAGGTGGGCCAGGCAGACCAGGGCCGCCAGGGTCTCCTTGAGGTCCCCTGGGGCCACTCCCTCCATTATTTCCAGGTTGGCCCTTGGGTCCTACAGCGCCAGGTAACCCTGCTGGGCCAGGGGGGCCGGGTGGGCCAGCTGCTCCAGTAAACTGTAGAGTTTAAACATGGACAATCTATAATTATCCATTGTTGCCAGTAATAAATATGATCATGAAGCAAGACTTGTTTAGGGCAAATTTTTCATGTCTCATATCATGCTTGACTGTTAACAGCATTTAACACTAAAAAAGTGCAAATAAGCACTACTCTCATAAAAGGGACCAATTGACTATGGAAGCCATCCTGCATTTGACAAATATTGATTGCAGAAATAGGGAGTATACAGTATTACAGGCACCTAAAAAACTAGTCTGTACATGCTGTACAGGCTGACATATTCTGTGACTTGATAAATACAGTAACATACATTCACATAAATCCACCAGGTGCCATTATACCGCCACCATAAAAAATGTTGTTATAGAGGCCTTCTCAAGATTGTCTTCAACACCTAAATATCTGAATTGTATTACATTTACGATATTTTACATTCGGTATCAAGACAATCTTGGCAAGACCTCTATACTAATGCTTTTTGAAGTGCCGGTATTATGGCACCTGGTGGAATTATGATAGTCGATGTTACATCAAATAGCATTTCATAGTGCACATGTGGCTAATGCAGAGCAAAAGATCAGCCTTAAAATAATAGCCAACTATTTGGACTATCTCTTACCCCAGGTGCAGGGTTGCCGGGTGGTCCAGGGGCTCCGGGGAAACCAGCTTCACCAGGATTACCCTGCAAGGATTGATGAGTAAGAAATCACTTAACTGCTTCATACCAGTGTCTTCAAATTGTATGTTGTTACTTTCACATATCACATTCACATGCCAATATCACACACAGAAATACACAAATAATGCTTACTTCCTAACATTTGCAGCCAGTTCAATATCAATACATGGCCAAAGAAATACAGTGGAAGCCGCTTAATTGCACACCCAATTTGCCAGAGAATTCCGTGCAATTATCCGGCGTGTGCGATAATGCAAAGTTACCCAGTTGGACCGCACTGCCACGGGATTTGGGGATTCCGTGCAATTGACCGAAGTGTGCGTTTATCCGACGTGCAGTTAACTGGCTTCCACAACTAAGCTTAATAGTTAAATCAGAATGTAGATACGCTTTGATAAAATTTAAGTGATGCAGAAGTGCCCCCTACCAGTTAATCAGAGAAGTGCATGATAACATGCAAATTGTTTTCTCAAGATTGGTTTAGTCTATTGCATTGAGTTCTTTTGTTACATATTATGACATAATCGAAATATTATGACATAATTAAAGTAAACATCATTTAAAGTAAGTGTTTCTTTCTGCTTTCCATCTGTATCATCAATGAAATACAACTTGGCCCCTTGCTGACATACCTTGGGTCCGGGAACACCAGGAGATCCACCACGTCCAGGGTCACCAGGATATCCCTGACAAGGAGAAACAGTTTGTTTTATATCATCAGGCATAGCTTTCAATACAGACAAAACTGACATAACTATGTGCTACTATGTGGTGTAATGATTTGGCTACACTAACCAATGCTATATGTGTTAAGTCTAAAACAAATGGTTGTTTTCTTCCACCTACATACTTTTGGAGCAAGACACAGAATTAACTTCTTACACAATACAATTCTAGGACAATAACCAGACTATTTCAACCAGACGAAATGGTTTCTTAACAACATTCAATGTGAGTCATGCTTCTTTACTTTTTAGTATAACAGGTAAAACTTGTGTGGTGCACTAAGTATTATAGAACATTTCCTGCACTCTGAGCACTGATGTTCATAATTTAGCATATCATCAGGATATAGATGGGCCTTAGTACAAGGACTTGACAATGGAGATAGATGCAAGCCAGCCTCAGTCTTTTTAGTGACTGATACCACCCACTATGACAATGATGATGCCTCTATACATACCTTGCTGCCTGGGAAGCCAGGAGGACCAGCTGCTCCAGGTGGACCCTGAGGAAAGTGGACATTAAACATTAGAACAGCTGTACAAATCCTGTAATGAGGATGAAAGAATAGACATAGAATTGTTTGCTCTCTACTATCTTGTTATAACCATAAGCCACACCTTTGAGATATCTGTAAAAACAAGACATTTGTATGAGTAAGACTTACCCGTGGTCCGGCCAATCCTGGGTCTCCTGGCTGTCCCTTGGGACCAAGTAACCCAACTGTTCCTCCACC
Organism: Branchiostoma floridae; assembly: GCF_000003815.2. Lineage (NCBI taxonomy): Eukaryota > Metazoa > Chordata > Leptocardii > Amphioxiformes > Branchiostomatidae > Branchiostoma > Branchiostoma floridae. The sequence continues at coordinate 12,535,746 of NC_049990.1, read as the reverse complement.
TCCACCAATCACCTGCCAAACAGAACATCACAAAAAGATTTGATTTATAACTACATTTTTTTAAATAGAAGTTTATTTGCAAGTTCGTGCCCGAGGGCTAATTGCAAGTACATGGTATACACATAGTGACAATGGACAGTCATAAACAATATTTTAATCTAATACTAGTGTTGGCTATTTCTAAACAGGTTGGGGGTTTTTTTCTTTTTGGAAGCAGAGGGAGACGAAAAGTCCCACATTTTCTAAAATTTAATAGCTGTAGTTTAAAAAAACAGTCTGAAGATAAGCAAATTCATTTAAGCTGAAAGGTGAAGTTGTATCTATGTATAACTAATACATGTAACTGTAGTTAAATAAAAACACCTGAAGATAAGCAAATTCATTAAAGCTGAATGGTGAAGTATTATTTATGTATAACTAATAACTGTAGTTAAAAAAAATACAGCCTGAAGATAAGCAAATTCATTTAAGCTGAATAGTGAAGTAGTATAAATCACTTCATCCTGTTGTACAGGTATCAACGAACAGTGGTTTGAAGATTGCAATTTGACACCAACGTCTGTCTTGATATCCATAAATATCTTGTTTTTAATCACAAGGAAGTAGGCAATGTCAAAGGGTCTATTCTGTTGGTTTGAATTGATTCGAACACCCACGGCTTCAATTTGGTGTAGTGACAACTCTATTCTGGCATAGGATGACATACATTAAATGGGAGAAGATGACAGTCTGCAGCATATGAACTTTTTCAAGACCTTGGACACCACGATATCGCAGACTTCCAAGGGATATGTAAGAGCTGCCAAGTCTGGTAAGACAAACATTGGTCTGAAACTCCAACCATAAAGCATCAGGTGTCTATCACACATGTGGACAATGGTTGCTCAAATGGGGGTTCCAGATAAGGACAAAAGCATTTGGGCTCACAGTTTACATTAGACTCTTGGTAAGCAATCCCCAAGAATGAAAATGCCAACAGTTTACCTTTTCAGAGAAAATGTTAATTTTCAGGTTTTCCTTTGAATAAATGTGACTGATCAACACCAGTCAAGTTTGATAATGATAATAGTTGTTTGTTTATACTCTACATATAGATTCAGTCAAAGGTTTTCTAGGCTTCAATGTACAAAAACTAACATCTACAACCTAGTGTTTAATTTTGCTCAGCCTACATACGCTTAGGCAGGGGTGTGAATATGAACAGGAGACAGTTCAGATGATAAGAAAGAAGCATTTGTATAAACTTAAAAAAAATAAAATAACCTGTTTTAAGAGTGACTCACCTGTCCTGGTGGTCCAGGGGGACCAGGGTTACCAGGCAGACCCTTAGGACCAGTGGGACCCTGTCAGATAAACAACGGAAATATTTGTAAGTATGACGTGATACATCTTAAGTTAAAGATGACATTTTGTGAGACAGGCCAGCCAAGCCAGCTGTCCTAGTATCCGTTCTATTTACACACAAAAGTGGCGAGAGATTCCTGCTCAATTCCCAAAGGATTCCAGACTTACACATGTTTAGCTATTGCCAGAGTGAACAGGAAGGAGTAGGCGGTAAAAAAAGTCGTCAGAAACTTTTTTGAATGTCCTAAATGAAATATCTGCTATAGCAACATGCATTCTACATCAGGTCTAAGCCCAATTATTGCTAGAAATTATGGTTTTACTAAAGGCAGCTAGTTTTGTTATGATAGCCTTAAACATTAACTTACAAAATTGACATAGACTCTACTGTTAGGATACACAATCATGAGGTGGGAAGTTCTACATCTTTTACTTACCCTGATTCCGAACTCTCCCTTCTGTCCCTTCTCTCCAATAGCGCCCCCTGGCGGCTGTCTCTGTTCTCCAGTTCCACCGCCTGGGGGTCCAGGAGGGCCGGGTTTACCTGGCTCACCCTGGGGATAGGGGGGCAGAAAAAAATCATCTTTTAGGACATACTTTGGCAGCTTATGCTTGCTTTGTTACTCCACATGGTTTCATTGACATTATATTAATTGACACTTTCTTTGCAAAGTATCATAGGAGTCTAACTAAAAGTTAGCATGACTAGATTTGGGATTTATTTTTCTTTAAAAAATAACACGCACATACTCTTGCATCAACAACAGATTTAAAAGGGAAAGGAAGTACAGAAACCTACTTAACTATAATATAACATAGCAACTTGTTACTTACAGGCTCTCCTTTTGGTCCTGCAAAGCCAAGGCCCATAGATCCCTGAGAAGGAAAGAACAACAAAAAACTATCAGCTTAATGCATTAATCCTTAAGATGAGCTGCATATGACAAATGGTATGGTTTAAATGACATGTGGAAAATTTTGGGAATAATTATTGACCCTTAAGTTTGTTTGGTTCTACAAAATTTTGATTTATTAGCACTTAATAAACTGAAAGCACTTTCACATATGTTCAGCTGAAATTTTAACAGCACTCAAGGAATACTTACTTTCAAGCCTTTGTCTCCCTTTTCGCCTCTGTCACCCTATGTATCATATGGTAGAAACAAAAATTTGGTTAATGACACTGACAACAAACAAAGCCATCATCAAAGCGATAGATAATACAAAATTTCTATATGGATTGCAATTTGTATATGGATTTCAATATATTGCAATATTGTGTATGTATAGCTAAACTACTGTTTATGACAATCTATTACAGAGATTTGAATCGGGAAGAACCCGTACCTGTAGTCCAGGTTCTCCAGGAGCTCCATTACTTCCAGACAGTCCATCTAGACCAGGAGGACCCTGCAAGCAAAACAAGAAAATTAACATGTGTTATCAACACTTTATGGCTGACAATTATCACTGTAAAGTTCTTTCGTTAAAAAAAAATGATAGAACTTTTGTGTCTTCGATTTAAGAAATCCAACTTACCGGTAAACCGTCAAGGCCCGGTCTGCCAGCATCTCCCTGTAAAACAAACCAAAAAGAAAATGGAAAAAAGATGTTAGTGGAAGCTGAAGACAAATGTTTATCATTTGGTCCTTAAAAGGCTAGCGCCAATTGTGTTTCACCAACTCAAATTTTCATCAGACTTCTAAAGTCTCTCATTAACTTTCTACACATGAAGTTTCAATTTACCATTCACAATGCTGGTTGCATTGGATAGAAATCAATGCTTAGTACGAATGGTCGGTAAATTAAAAGACGACACTGAGAAGCTCTACCCACCTTCTGTCCTTTTGTTCCACCAAGTGCCAAGCCAGGTTCACCTTTGACTCCTTTCTTGCCTGTTTTACCCTGAGGTGAAGAAACACACAGAATGTGATATATTTGTTGTACTGTAGTCTGTCACCACCTACATGTGTTTTCAAAGCCCCCTTCGACCTTGGATATTTAATGACCATCGAATGCTGTGTACATATCAAATACACTTCGGTAGGTGACACATAACATTTGTGCCCAAGTGTTACCCTCACTTAATTGTACTTCTATCCCTGGGGCTTGAAATCTAGCCAATTGAAACTTTTCGTATTTCAAACTCTACAAGATATACATGGCATTTAAAAATATCTGACTTTGGTACACATAGTTAGCAATTCACAAACAATGCCTGTCACTTTAGCCTAATAGTTGCAATATATTACATTACATAACAACTGTCTAACTTTGAGTTGACTCACCGGTGGTCCCCGAGAACCGTCCACTCCAGGTAAGCCAGGGCCACCTGGGTCTCCCTAAAGAACATACAGCACAGTTTAACACACAAAAATATACAGCACAGTTTAACACAAACAAACATGAAACCTTAATAGTACTTCAAAGCTGTGATAGACTTGAAATGGTTGAAGCACATTGGATTTTGCAGACTACATGTATGGATTAACTGTTTACTTGAAGCAATTTAGTCTTTTTTTTGTGAAAGAAAAAGCTTGCATTGGTCACAATGGACTTTTATTTCATTACTCACTCTTGACACTTGGATTATTTTTTCTATAGAAAAGGACATAAGGATACAAACAGACCTGATAGTGTTGTCTTAAATTTTGGTTATCTTCTATCTACAGGAATGATACCATATGGCTTAGTGTATGATCGAGAGCCCTCAAATCAATTTCACAACGGGGAATTTTAAAGGTCTGCTGCGCAGTTTTTTGCGCTTCAAACTGAAAACAAAAAATCCATTTTCCGGCCATTTCTTTATATAGTTAGTTGAATCAAGCCTACCACGTTACGGAACACTATTCAAGGTATGTCGGGAGTCGATATTTTCGCCGTGCGAGCGCGTTTGAAAACCTGTGATTCTGCACACCCGCGTTGGGTTTCAGCCATCTTGTTTCTTCCGAACGAACTGTTGTGATTGATTCTTGTTCGAATTCTCACTGGTGCCTAACTAGGGAGGTCAGAAAGTTACAGCGCGCGTAGGACGAAATGTTTGTAGGCTAATTCTCTACGTTGCAAACGTGAAATAATGACACAAAAGTGTCAAAAAGTAGTAGTAAATCTGAGATTTCTTAGTTCTAGAATATTTCAAATTTGAGTGCAAAAAACTGCGTAGCAGACCTTTAAAACCTTAACCACATGTTCTTAATATTACACTGTTGTCATGGTGAGACAATATATTGTCACTATCCAGTTTATCGTCATGTACAGTCCATGGCTATGATAGTATAGAAAATATTCTTACCTGGGTTCCATTGCAGCCATCTAAACCAGGCATGCCCATAGCACCAGGCAACCCTTGTAGGCCCTGCAAAAAAACCCCAGTACATCATGATCAAATCTTTCACTTTAATACACTGACTGAACAGGACATAAGGTTACAAGATATTCAAAATGCTTTTGATTGTCATTGTCATATACACCAACGTTTGGTAGATATAAGTTAGAGTAATACTTACAGGGATGCCATTTAATCCTGGAAAGCCTGGAACACCCATTTTTCCCTGTCGACATAAAACATGACGATTAAACCTCTATGATTATTATTACGTTAAGTTATTAATATAAACAACAAAAGCAAAAATCGGTAGAAATGATGGTAGGAAAGAGTTTTCACATGTAACAGGGTTGCCATGTTATCCTCATTTATTATTAATAAACTACGTGTGAAATGATGTTTTTAAGTCTTGTGTATACCCTGTCTCCCTTTTGCCCCCTTGGTCCAGGGTCGCCGGGTGTTCCTTTATTCCCCTTCTCCCCATATGGTCCTTCTGGTCCAGGGAAGCCCTGGTTGCCCTGTAATCCTTGAGGTCCTATTGGTCCTGGTGCCCCCTGTAGGATAAACAAAATGTTTACATCACTGTTTACATCACTGTCCATCACCAAACAACTCAGGCACCAGACACGAGATGAATTACATCACCTTGACCTAAAGTATCCAGACAGTGACCCAGTTTGTGTTATACTGGAGGTTTTTAGGTCAGTTTGAATTGTGGTCAAATACTGACTGAAGGTTTTGGGTCAATTACTTGGCAGCAGTTAAGTTTCATGGCACATAAACACTTCTAAACACTTCCTGACAGGTGACACAGATTGCTACAAAGACATTAGTTATTTTTCATGATTATAGGGAGATGAAAAATGCCAACATAGACATTTTTTGCGGATGACTGTGCTTTACTACATGTATGCATTTTTAAGACATGCATAATATAATGTGGTAACAATAAAAGACAATAAATCTACAGCGACTTTTATTTGTCATTTTATAATGGAGGGTGTTGAGGTCTAGAGAATATTCCGCCTAACTCTGCAACCAAGATGAATCCTCAAAGGTCTACCTTAGCAGTCTAAGGGTTATTTTGTACTTGTGCCTACACACTGCTGGTGGTGCTACACAACATCAGCAATGCGTGATGGACAACAAGACATTCAGTGTGGGCGGGCAGCCCCCTGAAATGTTTACATTGGTATCAAATTTTTCCAACAGCTCTATACTTCAGAAGGCAAGTTGTGTGGAGATAAATAACAGCAGGGATATACAATCTAACTTCTAAGGCCCAGTGTACTCATGTAAGACTGCAGGCCTTAAGAAAACCCAGAAGGCTCTGTGTCGGATGTTTTCTTTTCCTTTCTTAAGAAACTGGACCAACCCAAGGTGTCCAGTATTTCACCTTAATTTGACCCACACAGCAATATGTCTTCTCGCCTTGTCACTACAGACGACTTTAGCACAGACCAAACTCACAACCTTAGAGAATATGTCAAATTCTCTACTAACATCAACATCATTTGTGTTTCTCAATTTTTATCTACTTTTTTTGCGTGTTTTTCTACCAAACTTCAGAAAGGTGTGCACAACAGATGGAAGATAGTGTTTCGGACGTAGACATCTGAGAGGTTGCAGAAGAATACTGAAGGGCGCATATGGAACACCTTCTGTACAGCTTCTTTAGACCACATCGCAACACCATGTTTGGTTTGTCTCAAATATTCCATTTATCTTCCAAACAAGACAGAGAAAGAGAGTGGTCGCAGGTACCCGTAAAGCTTTCACACTTGAACACCCACATACACGCTACAATTGCCCAAGTGGAAAATCAACATCAACTGAGGCGATGTCTTTCACACAGAAACCTGTGTCCACTTGCAAGACTCTCAGGTCCGGCTTGGTTTGATGCAGAATAAAGATTTGATTATTAGGTGTAGCACCAGAGTAAGTTATACAAGTAAACATGTAACAATGGTGGCAGTGTTCCCCAAATAGGTGCCGTGACAATTGTCAAGCACTCGCTCTACCTGTGATGTTTGTATAGTGCATGCGATACAGAACACATGGACATAGGTTCTGTGTGGAGATTGCTTATCTTTTGCTACTGCATTGTGCTCACATAGTTCATATTACACAAAGGTCATAGCCAGCAGTCAAATAAACACTCAAAAACACTGCCAGAAGACCACTGGCTGGCATTCAGTATTTACTTATGCTATGTGTACAAGATGCCTTTTTATTGGTTTCGACAGGGGTGGTTAGGATTCAGAGGGGTACCTTAACAGGACAATTAGCAAACAAAAACTATAAAATAAAAGCTTTTCAATGCTTTTTACGTCATTGTTAGTCACTATAAATTCTTGACTTACTGTCTTAACATTCAATTTCTTTTGATTTAATCTACTCTGATTGATATTGAATATAGATTGAAGGTTTTTTCTATATTTTTCTTTGTATGAACAAAAGGGCAATAAAATATCCCATTTTCATTGAAATTGCCCAATTGTATTTGTTTCTATTTGTATATCTGAGTCAGCATTCACTTTGACCTTAACTCCTCCCCCACCCTTAACAACCTTTCCTTGAGTGTGTTGGCCAAGGACCAGGCTTGTAAAATATGAAGGTTGTTTCCAAAATTCCATGAAACTCCAGGGACAGAAGAGCAACTGTCTTACCAGATGGATTCTTTCTGGTAGGGCATTCAATAAAGCACTACATGTACTTAGTGTTCATCGAACCCTTAGAGAGTACACAAGTATAAGGTGTAGAAACACTGTGTCATGCATGAACCCTACATCCAAATTGACTGAGGAAAGAATATCTTTCTGTTAAGCTTAACGCTTTCAAACATGCAACATTCTTGGGCACTCATAAGTGCATGTAAGATATGTTTGAAACGCGAAGGTCAATCATTTACGGCACCCCACATTTTCTAGGATTCTGCACTGAAGAAATGTAAAACCGCAATTTGGTTCAAAATGTATTTTGACAAATGAAGAGTAGTGAAAGAACATGCACAGCAAATTAAAAGAATGGCCTTTTAGATTTCAGTGTGTAACTTAATACGAAGATTGGTCATTAGATGTTTATGCCATTTCTTGCCAGTAGGCAACACTTGGGCTTTAGCCGGAAGACTCTACACTTCAGACAGCTGCATTAAGAGCATTTACTTCCATTTTTGTAAACGAACAGCTGACTTTTAAGCCTATTTATATTCTCCTAATCTGGAATTTCCGAATCATTATAAAAAGGTACATCAAGGCTAATGCTCTAAATGTCATAAATTACACCAACTATATTTATATACTGCTCCTCTGTGAATACATACATAGATTAACATGAAACTTCAGTGGGTAATATTGTACTTTCTTATTCAGTGTTTGAGTATGTGAACCTATGAAAACACACTGGGCTACTCTTAACTGAACTGTCTACAGAACACTTGCCATTGTTCTTTATTTTCGACTTTCACTGGAAGAGGAAGTGACGCACTTTGAGCTCAACAGTACTTTGTGCTCTCGTTCTCACTCTTTAGATGAGGTTTCTTTACGCTGGGCACTAGGCATTTGTTGTAAATTAGTGTGCTGTGAAGTTCAGCTGGTTAAAGCGGCTAGAAGGACTTAGTTTGACTGCTCAGCGGGTTAAGGAATCCTGGACTGCTGACAACCTCGGCCCTCGTGATTCATTAGGGTGTAGCCTTACCTTAACCTTCTAACTCCTATGTCTGTATGCAGCAAATTTGGATTGGTTACAGTACGTACATGGTTAATACAAGAATAGCAACATAAATGTCTGTACATTCGCTGTAAAATCTAGCATAAGTTGGAGCGTTAAATCCTTGGATGGCCGCCACTTGGTGAGGTGTTTTCCTGTATGTCTGCTGGGTGCCTGTTCCCAATCAGCTGGAGCTGCGAAGAATGCAGACACACTAACACAATTTACCAGACCCCATCCTGCTAGCCATGGACTGTCTTACAGTTGACCTCCAGACAATGCACCCATCCATGTAACCCCGTAGGAGAGACAGTTGAAGCTCTGCCTTTCATGTCCAGAATAGCTGGCAGTGATGTACATTTAAAATCTGGTACCAGCCTATATTACATATCAAGTATAAGAGGTTCTTTCTCAATTGATTGCAGTCTTCGACACCCCTGTTTAGCGACATGGTTTGAATAAGTAGTGTATCATCCCTATGCCACACTGCTGACACTTGACACATAAGGCGAGTTCTAGAACGTCCCAGGTCAGAATTTCTAGAACGTCCCAGGTCAGAATCTGCACATACATGCATGCTAGAAATCATATCTTTTGATCAGAATTCAGTATAATTAGACTCAGATGGCCATGTCTTAACCCCTGGGGTCGCAGCCCTGAGGACAAGGTTATTACACTGTCAGAAAACCAGGTCACTGGTATCACTTTCCAGAAACTTCTCCACTTTGACAGCACAACATGCACTTTCCAGGAACTTCACCATTTTGCACTTCCAAGAAACTTCTCGATTTTGATCGCACAACATGCACCTTCCAGAAATTTCTCCATTTCGATTACACAACATGCACTTTCCAGGAACTTCGCCATTTTGCACTTTCAAGAAACTTCTCAATTTTGATCGCACAACATGCACCTTCCGGAAACTTCTCCATTTTGATCGCATAACATGAAATTTCACGAAACTTCTCTATTTTGATCACAGAACATGCACTTTCAAGAAACTTCTCCATTTTGAACGCACAGCATGCACTTTCCAGAAACTTCTCCATTTTGATCGCACAACATGCACTTTCCAGAAACTTCTCCATTTTGATCGCACAACATGCACTTTCAAGAAACTTCTCCGTTTTTATCGCACAACATGTACCTTCCAGAAACTTCTCCATTTTGATCGCACAACATGCACCTTCCAGAAACTTCTCCGTTTTGATCGCACAACACGTACTTTCAAGAAAGTTCTGCATTTTGATCACACAACATGCACTTTCCAGAAACTTCTTCATTTTGATCACACAACATGCACTTTCAAGAAACTTCTCCATTTTGACCACTGTGCACACATAATGCACTTTCAAGAAACTTCTCCATTTTGATCGCACAACATGCACTGCTTACAGTATGCTAGGGACAGATATTAACACAAGCCAATCAGCATCAGCTTCAAATAAAAAAAAATAGGGATTTCTGTTGAAAACTTTACATGTTAAGCTCAATTTTTTGTGTTTCCGGCCCCAATTCAAATGGCATACATGAAATGTACTTAGCATTGCCTGACATTCCTACATCAATGAATTCATTTGTGACTTTAATTTGACAAACACCAACAGTGTAGTTAGGTCCACATTTGTGAAACAAACCATGTACTTTGAGTTTTTATCAGAGGATTGAAAACAGACTATTCGTTATTTGCTATTGGGTGGGCTGACTATGGCATGCTTTTTTTGCAGTTATTTGCTATTGGGTGGGCTGACTATGGCATGCTTTTTTTGCAGCCAGCGGCCGCTATTCGGCACTAAGGCCCAATCTATACACAGTTTTTGCCGATATCTGTGGAGATGTCGGGAGGGATCTGGAGCATTGGCCGCAGGACACCCAGCTATATAGCCTTATGAGCCTGCGTTATATGCTAATGAGCCCTCCCGAAGTCGGGACACATCTACACACGCGGGACACATCTACACACGCGTGGAAGCTGTCGGGGACCCCTGCTAAGCTATCGGGGACCCCTGCTAAGCTATCGGGCAAATGGTGCGGACCTTTCAGGAGAAATTTTCCCAATATCTTTATGGCGATATTGCAGATCCATCTAGACGCTGAAAGAAAGCTGTTGGCGAGAGGTTGTAGGCTCGCCGATATCAGCAAAAACTGTGTCTAGATCGTGCCTAACTCAGGTGACCCCAATACAATTGTTGCAAGGGTCTGGAGCGGCTACCATTCAGCGCTATCTCGGTTGACCTTTATACAACAGCAATTTCTCCATATGCGGCCTAAGGACTAAGAAGGACCCCTACTCTTCTCGACAAGTGCGGTGGGTTCTCTAAAATGCTTGAGGTGTGGCTCTCCTCAAACATGGGCCCTCCATTTAGGATGGCCCTAGCCGAAGCTAGGTATTCATTTTCACCTGAGTGAAGTGAGGAAAGTCATGTTAAGTGCCTTTCCCAAGGGCACAAGATGGATGGCACATAAACGGATTTGAACTAACCCAGAACCTCAGAGTTATAAATTGAACACCCTGCCCATTGCGCCATCCCCACCCCCCCTCAAAATGGGAAAGATGATATCCCATCATTGTCCCAAGAGTGACGTACATTGGTATCACATGAGAGGAGTTGTGAGTGTGGAAAGGGGCATCCTTATGGTACCACGTCTGTCTGTTCAAAATCGGACCTGTTCAATCTCCACCTTAGTTCGGCTTAAGTTGCATATACAAACTACCAGTCCTGTGCGTGGGGGTGAGGAGATTTCACAGCTGTTCCACCTACTCAGGACAAGGGGAAGAAACCACATCTGGCCTTTCCCTACCAAGGCCATCCCATTGACATTGAGGATATCAACTGGCAAGAGCAGACTTTGCTGTCACGCAACCATGACACAATCAAGTGTCAGCCATGTTGGTTCATAATTATGATCACATTTATCCTGTCTACATACTGTAATTGTGAGGCTCCAAACTTACGATAGCACTGCATAATTTTGCCAGGTGCTTTAATATCACCACATCAGAAAAGCATTGTTATGGATGCCTCCTCAAAATTGCAGATATCCGAAGTGTGTATATCCCAGGACTACTGATACTGCATTGGTAAATCTTTTTAAATCACTTCAAGTTTAAATTCCTGTATTTCTATGTGCTCAATATGGCGGTATTAAGGCATCCAGTGAAATCATGAGAGTTGATACACATTCTTTCTCAGAATCAGCTGTACAATGGGTTTTTGATGGATGGTTGTTTGCCATCTTGAATATATACACGAAAGAAACAAAGTTACTTATTAAATAAAATTTCAGGCGTGCGTCCTCTAAGAAAGCTAGACAAACCACCCTGACACCCATACTCTTTTATTCAGAGCAATCACATATGCGTATAAGGATGTCTGATGTCAGGTGCCAAAAAGGAAGACTTGTGTTGCCAACAGCTGACCCACCATGAAAGCCTCTGCTCTCATACTTCCATCACGATGTAACCTACCTGTTATTTGATCATTCTTAAATCAAATATAACCTTCATCCAAACCAGCCAAGCCATGCTAGGCTGTCAGTGTGGCAAGTGTCCTTTTCTTGGATGCCATCCACCAAAAACACTTCCAAGTCTGTTTGGCTGCTTAATCTAATTGTTTTGTCTTCACTGCATTCAGGTGATAGATGTACTCACAATCGTCACGCAATAATAACCAAACCGAATGACTATGAATACTGACACACCTGGTTGATGATGACTTACTTTATCCCCTGTTCTAACCAAACTTGACAGCATGACCCTGATGTCAATTCTAGTTCTGAGGTCCCCACCCCCACCCCCAACACACACACAAATGGTGACAGTTGGCATTTTCTAATGTTATTTTTTCTCCAATGCTGTTTCTTGCCTTGCCAGTGCTTCTGTGCATCATTCACCTCTGTTCCTTAACCCTTCACATTCACAATTGCCATGGTCTGGCCCTAATTCATCTTCACATCTCAGCATTCCTACAGGGCAAGGTTTCCCAGATAAATCAGCCAGCAAATGACAAGTCCTGCTCTCAGCCAATCACAGTTCTCTAGCATGCTGGTGACCAGGTCCTTAGACTTAATGTTAATGAGAAGGGTCTTGATTGGCTGGAAACTGGACAACACCAAATAAGGCAATCTCATGAATTTTGGAAATCTTTGCATGCTGATATCTGGGTAACTTCAACAACACATGTTCTGACCCCAAGAAGTAGAGATGGTTCTGATTGGCCAAGATGGTTCTGATTGACACTGGGGTCATTACAGTCAGCAACCAACATCATTCTTGATTTTCAGTTGTTGTCAGAAACACACAGTGCATTTCTGTATACTTACCCTATTGCCTTTTGATCCTACACAGCCAGAACAAGAACTTCGGCCACTGCATCCCAAACATTGTGTACCCTGCAGTAACAAGAATGGAAAAACAGCACATTAGTGATCACACTTTTAGTCTTACATTTAGTACATAGAGGAAAATTGAGAAGTGAGCAAAACTCTGGTAACATAGACTCAAATGTGACAAACTTTGGATATTTTTTCATTCACTGTGTACTAACGTAAGCACTGCCATGAATGCCTTACCCGCGGTACAGCTATATATAAGTTATAACAAAGTCATCACAAGAATTTTGCGAGTACGGCTCAGTAGTAAAGGTATAGCTGTACTGTAAGACATTCGCTAGGATAGAATTTTTAAGAAAACATTTGACATTTTACTTCTATGTAAACATATCAACTTAATTGTACTATTTAACAGATAATGTCATGAAGCATAAACGATAAGCTCCAGCTGGTAAGTAACATGGCCTGCCAATGACATCCATGCTAGCTTTCGCAGTTTTGAATTTGCGAAAGCGGACAAACTGGATTCACAGCACTTCTTGGTAAATATGTACTCAATTTTCAAAGATCAGGTCTGTGTCAAATTTGTGCTTAGTATTTGTACATCTTCCTGCAACAGGCACCTCCAACACATCATTAATACTCGACAATGCGTAGTGTGTATGTGTAGTGTCTACATGTAGCGGTGGGCAGAAGTCAGAGCTAACATTTTCGTGGCAATTTTGAGTTGTAAAGCGGTGACTTGAAAGTAACTGCGAACATAAAACCAACAGAAATATGTCTGCATTTACAGTATTTCTTGGCACTCCCTGTCCAAGGTGTCCCCAGCAGAAAGAGAGCATCAAATAACACTTAAATGTTTTCATAGGACCCGTTTGCAGAAAACCCAGAGCTTCAAACTAAAATAACAAGCTGACATGCACCAGGTTGAGTAGCAGTGACAACAATTCCTGGTATGCAATATTTACACAACTTCTCTTAAGCAGTAATACAAGGGTCTTAATTATTACCAGTATTATTACAAGCCCAGCTTTCAAGTATCTCATACTATAATTCTATGATACACATTTAACATGGTACTCTTTAAAGTTACAGACTTTGGATGCTGACATCTGCCTTTTCTCACCTCACACCAGCTTCAGCTTGGTACCATTGTATTACATAACACAGAATCTTTATGGAGTCAGCCATTTTGTCATGACTTAAACTTGAAGTCAAGCATAATCGTAAAACTGTACTTCCTTGAAACTCTGCATCTTGAATGTGCAGATATTGTAAATATCTTTGGGAGAAAAGGAGATGTGCAACCCTTCAATACATTCCTTATCTTTGCTGGTGCCATCCTTCCTTTGGGGGAGGCTTTGTTATTAGTGCGACTTCTTGTTTGTGTGGTGGTATTACTTATCATGTACCACACTGACCTCCTGTGCTGGACCACACACACATGAGCAAGTGTATGTATCAGTCAATCAGTAAAATGTCATCATTTATTGTTATTCCCAACATGAAAGACTCAAAATCCTTTTCCCCAACTCTTGTTCTTCAGCGTTCAAAACTACATTCAACAGCCAAGTTTTACCTAAATTTGACTAAGTACTTGTTTTTTTCTTTCTTTCTACTTTATAAATTCTAGTTTCAGTCTATCAAAAAAGTAGTACCATTTTGAACCTTGTTGCAAACTGCATCACTCAGTGCTGTTTGGGAACAAAATACATGCACTCATCTGCACATACAGGTAGGACTAATTGACCGATAACTATTATTGTTTTCATAGATGATGAAGATGTCCCGCATTCCTAAGTGAGCAGCATTAAGCCATTGTTATCACTGTCTTAAGATGAAGCATCTTAGATATGCTTCACCTGACTTCAAGTGGTGAGGGCTGTCATGCTAGCTTTGACGAGAATGTCTTCACAAATAAGGCACCCATTTGCAGTTTGTCATGTAGTATGTTAATGACGTGTGCTGGGTCTTAATCCAATCAAATGAAACCTAACCCCCAAAATGTTCAAGCATTGCTAATTCTTATTGTATAGAACTTGAAGTAGGTGAATGGTCTAGTCTAGTACTTGGCAGTATACTTTAAGGGTGGGATTGAACTCAAGTCTACCTGTGCATTAGGGTTCATAACTTTGACATGCATGCTAATCCTCTTCAATGGAGGGATCTTAAAAGCAGCTGTTCCCGTGTTTCTGAAAGCCACACCCTAAGAATCTCAGCTCAAAAACACTGCTTTCTTGCTATCTTTGCACATGCTGACCCTAACCTTTATGCCTTCTCATCATCATCATCATCATCATCATCATCATCATCATCATCATCATCATCATCATCATCATCATCATCATCACTGCTCATCTTTCATCAATTTAAGACACTGAGCATTTATGAAATTGCTACACAATCCCTCATTACTACAATTCTATTTCAATGATTTTAACTTCTTTGTCATCAAAACCCTTCCTAACAGCAGCAGTTAGAGTGAAGGCATGTTTACATTCATCATTCAAAGGGACTCTCAATGAGGCTATGTCAGAACCAATTGTCGATAAACATCTACATCAGCCTTTTCCCACACATGACAGCTGACATTTGTACGACACATCCACGCCTCGCCTTAGATTAGAATGCCCTTAATTTGCTGTTGTTAACCTATTGTATTATGAATGTGACTGGGTCCCTACCCAAGTATAGTACTGAGTGATGTGTTTCCCCGTATGGTAGGCTTACTAGTTAGGCAATTCTGATTAGATGGTCACCTGGGGCCAAGAATAGTTTTCTTGGCTCAAGCAATATTTCGACAGAATGTATGTTATTAGTGTGCGAGGAAGTGCCAAAATGGAAATAGACACAGGCAGCACCTTTCAGCAGGGGGCAAAACGAAGGCTACCCAGGGTCTACACTTGGCAAGCATGTTCTTCCTGCTTAAAATCGTACTGTAACAGACACAGTTTTCTGTGTTTCTCATCAAATCCGAGCCAATATACTGATCTTGGCTGTCAATCAAAATTCAAAATAAAGCCAATTGGGGAGAGGCAGTGTCTAACTGCACATGTGTTCATCCGCTATTTCATCTGGCATTTTTACCTTCGCCAAGAAGGATATGTGTTCAGTTGTTTGTACGTAACTGGGGATGCAGAAGACCAGCATAACTCAAGAATGCCTGGATGGATTGTATTATTATTCATCCTTTCAGTAGGTCTTGATGAGACCTCACGGTGATTAGACTTTGGCCCACCTGGCGACTTGTAACGGTAATTCAGCTTGAGTGATGTTTACTAGTAATTTAGTCGAATATTAATTATGCAAATCAGAATCTGATTTGCCTTCGCCTAATTAATCAATGTGGTCTTTGTTCCCGAGAAAGAGAATAACACTCATTATGCAAAATACCTGATTTGCATCATTAGTCATTTAACATAAATTATGCAATATGGCCTTTCTTTGCATATATTATCAGAAAATACTGTTGAAGCCTTCTTTAGGTGAAGCAAGGAGGTTGAAAGAGGGCCCTCTTTCAACCTCCTTGGGTGAAGATGATCAACTATAATAATCTATGGTCTGTTTTTTGTCACCAAGGAAGTTAACAATGTCCCTGAAACTCTTGTCACTTTGCTCTAGAGTCCAGACACATGCAAAATTATTAACATACCTATACAATACATATGCAAATTACCTCTCAATAAGGACTGGAAGGAGACAGCATGACAATTTGATGGTTATTGTTACATATTAGAGCAGTATGTTTGAATGAAGGGATTTTGTTCCATAACAATAGTATGTCAAACCACAGGATTTCCTGAGTCTAGAACTTGACAACAATATGTTGGCCACAGTGCTTTGTTTAGCTTTCTGTGGTTGGAGTAGGCAGCAGGAGACTACTTCACCTGTTTGCTTGTTTAAGACATGAGTAATGTCTATGTTGTGGGTGGGGGAGGGGGGGAAGCTCTCTGGGAGGTCTTACAGGTATCTGTAGACCAATAGCACCCAGCCCTCGCAGGAAACCACAAACCTCGAACTAATCTGTCTGGCATTCCTTAGGACAGAGATTTCGTTACCAAACAAATTCAAGATTTGAATCATACAGGTCTACATGGGCATACAACATTCAAGGTAACACAACATACTGCAAGGTTTTAACCGCTTTACCAGATAGTACTCCTGTAGGTTGTTTTTGTTCCGAGTGTGCTTCACAAAGAACACAAAAAGTTGTCCCCAGTCTTGCAAAAACAAACATGGGAGATGTCAGGTGTCAACCAACCACAATGTAGGAGCTCTCACAATGCTAGTATAATTAGATGTGGTTAAAAACTTGTACATACAGTTCTCAAGTCTTACATAGAACTGATATTTCAGACATCATTGTGCTAACTGAGGATGTGTAGGCGGTGGGCGAGCTTTCTGTCTTGGTCAGTTGGTGCCAAAAACTAAAAATTTAGGATGACTAAATGATGATCAATATCCTTGAACCAGAGAAGAGATTGAAGAGCTTTGTAATAAGGAGGCTTAGTGGTCATACTGGTATTGCCTATATCAAACAAGTCACAACACACAAGCCATCATTACGATTACCAGTATATTCGTATGTGTTCGAAGCATATGCATTTTGTCTACCTATACCAGCAGCAACACAAATATACAAGATAATCTACAGGCACAGCATTGTGGGAAAGAGCGTCAACCCTGACTTGTTGGCAAACATTTCAAAATGGAAAAAAAATGTGTGCTATTCCCCAAGTACTTGACCTCAAGTTATGAAAGTATTGATGTTCAAAGACGAGAATGGTCTTGCAGTTTGACTTTGGAATCTCAAAACATCTTTTGACTGAATTTGAGAGTCTCCAAGTGGCACTATGTATCATCTGACTCTGAGGCAACTATGATTTTGGAAACTTTGAGGGACATACTTAGTACTGACTGTTTGTCTTGTTTTTTCTGAGCTCGAGTAAGTAACATTCGTGTGGGCTTGTGTTATATCTGGAGGTCTTTATCTAAATAACCATCAAAAAGTAAAATATGTCTGTGTCATTTTTTCTTTTCTGTTTACCTTACCCTGCTGATTGGTGCCACCCCAAACTTCCACTGAATGGATGGATGGATGAATGAAAGGAAGACCTCTATTGTACCTTTCTGCCCCAATGAATGGACTAAGTACAAGTCTAGTACAGACCCTGTAACTGCAAATTAAGTCCTTTTTCATTAACTCTGCATGAACCCAGGACAAGAATGGGATAATAGGGACACCACAGGGAAGTCATGCTATCCACATGGTCCAGTGAGCAGCACAAAAGGAGACGTGTAGTTTTGTCAATAATGGTTTTCTGCATGATTGGATTAGAATTTCTGCATCCCAGCAGCAGAGACAGGATGATGCTGAACCATCTAAAAGGATAATTTACCATCCTCTCAGACTGACAATTTCTCAAAATTCTCCTTGAAGTATAGCGCTCAAATGTTGAAAAAAAAAAACTCAGTGTATTGAGAGCTTGTTTCCTGAAAAACTCTCAGTTTTGCTTAGACATTTATTAACAACTAATTGTGGAATGAAGATGTAGAAATGCTCCAGCCAAACAAGGAGATCTGTACCAGGGAGATCATTAGGGCTAATCATAGACTTAGAACCTCTCATCTCCTTAGAGACAAGAGCTTTTCTCCTTAGAACAGCATCTATTGTTGGCGAATTTCTGCCAGAAACTGGGAAACCATAAAAATAAGAATAGTAATTTAACATGCTTTTCTTACTGGGCTGACATTTCTACTTATTCACACCTGGTAATATTGAATTCCACGCTGACACAGTTCTGTCATGGGTATACCTACACTTTGGTGTAAAGTTTCAGCCTCCTAATGGGGGATGAAGTATGCTAAGTCTTTGAACTTCAACCCTTACCTGGACTGATTCAGCAGATGTTCTACATACTGTTAGTCAGTTTATACCATAGCCTCTAGGCCTAGTCTCTAGTGACTTGTACTGTTACAAATACAAAGTTTGTGCATACTGAAGTAAATGCTGTTTAAATGTACGATTATAATGTTACACTGTAGATTCATGTTGTATGCATTTGTTTCCAAAATGTCCAAGTTTCAATGCCAAAATGCTACCTTGGCAACGAGATAGTTAACTCAACAAATTGTCAGAGTGAGGTCCAAAGTGCATCTACTCACATCGTTATAACAAGATTTATACTATGCATATCTGATGGCATATTTCTTCTTTCACTACATTCAACATAAGTGGTCAGTGGTCACCTTCTCATCTTGTAATATAAACACATACTGACATATTTCAACTTAGAAAGGGTTTTAATTAGTGATAATTGAGCTTGACGTTATCCAGACATAAACAGTTAGTGTGCTGACAAATGCAGGACTTTGATTCTTGCTTTTTTCTTGATCTAACAGGAAGACGGAAGCTACCAGAGTCAGGCTAACAGCTTTTTATCTGCCTCGGCCAAGACTTGTTTGTCACTAAAGGAAAAGTTGATTTCCGAATGATATTTCAGTACATTCCTGCCCACGAGGCACAGTGGCATTTATGGTAGATGTACAGGCAAACATCCTCACAAGTAGCAGTCAGCTTCCAGAGGAAGTTTAGGATACCTACACCGTTGCTGCGAAATATTTGCATGTGGCTAAAGGATTCCAACAAGCCATTGTTTACTGACAGCAAACATTTACCACCACTTATGTCCCAATTGTATAATCAGCCAACAGAGTCTGTGTCAATACCCCTAACCACACAGTCACTCAAATCAGTCCAGAGGTTAGGAGGTCTCCGTCCGTTTGTGTGTTCTGTCTAAGACACTGCATCTCTTTACCTTCTTTAGTTAGGATTCATTACCATAGTCTGAACTTGTTAAATGTAAGACGTTGATTTGTAGCTACGTGTAGACCGTGACCCTGACCCAGGGCAGTCGTAACAGGAAGAGGCTGTCAAACAATACACTTACCCCTCAGTCTAAACTAAACCTACTGTCCTCAACATATGTTCCCATCTGGATATAAGGACCATCTTTTCTAGTCCACATTCTGTAACATTCCATCATGAAGCTGACCCTTCTTCTATCAATACTTCGACTCCGGCAAAGTTCTGGTTATGCAAGCTACACTTCCGTACACTGAAACAACATACTTTGACACGACAAAAAAGCAGGCACAGAGACCTGCTAATCTATTTGCTGTTTTTTGCGATAACAGCCTACAGTTACAATGCAATGGTAGTTGAATGAACGTGGGACTGTATCCCTGGGAAATCAGTCTGGTTTGAGCTAGACAGGAATTCTGCCCTGCCTGCCACGAAGAGGCGTCTTCCTGCTGGCACAGCCCACGTCTTACCACAAGGAATTACCTGCCCAAGATGGACGGAAGGCCTGACAAGGCTGTGCAGGGGCCACTTCCTGTCTAGGTTAGTCCGACAGACATAACCACCTTTCAACAGGTTGTGGTGAAACGTGCAAACACCTTTTTTGGACCAAACACGACAGAAAGTATTCCAAACATCCCGAGAGCCAGAGGAGACAAGGTAACACCAGAAATGTCTCAGCTTTGACCCTTCATGGCTCTAAGAAAACATCAAGTTGTTATGTTTTACAGATAGTTACAGGTAGAATGTTTTGCAAAAAATCATACATTGTCAAGTACATAACATTACACAACAAAGTACAAGTCTTATTTGAACACAATGTTAGAAGGTAGAAAAACTGAGCAGTAAGAGAAGTAGGGGTAAGGGCTAGTTACGATTCTTCTTGTCAGTGATAGATCTTGAAGTTGAATGGTGTGCACAGTTGGACTCCTTCAAGTACTAAAATGTCTAATCAGAACATTTTGCTTGCTTTCCTTTCCAAATCAGGCCATGACTTGTACACAGATAAGGAAGGTGGGCTCTTTCAATGTCAAGTTTTCCAGACAGTTCACATCGATGGAAGTTCCCTGTGTACTGTGTTAAATCAGTCACAAGACTCACAACTTGAGTTCCAAACTGCCCACAACTAACAGAGGTTTAGGTGTCTTAAAAATGACCCTTCAGCTGTCTTTAGCTTAACACACATGCAAGAAAAGAAAAGAAAAGGATATGTTGTCAACTTTCTTATAAATGAGGTGCTAGGTCAAGGGTCAGAGTGGATCAGAGGGCAGATAGGACAGCAACATACATGATCATTGGCCAGGGCAGAAACATGAGATAGCTGTGTCGAAAGCTAATATTGCAGACAACAATGCTTCCCTATATTCTTTAATAAGATTCCCCCTACACACACTCCACTCCTACTGATAGGATCACCTTGCAATGTTCTTATAATATAGGGCGCAATTGTAGTCAGAGAGACTTACTTCCAAGCAGATGATGAGGGGACAAATCTTAATATTTCTAGGTAAATGGGCTTCTTTTTTGAGTCATCATAAAAAATCATCTTTTGTTCCACCAAACATCTGCTTGGGCTTCTAAGAGCACCATGCTATAAAAATGCAAGTGTCTTAATTTAATTTTTCAGTACTGTTATCCATAATTTAATTTGCCATTACGTTTATGGAGGTTACTGGTTAGACATCCAGGTAAACAAGAGTGATGGATGTCACTAAAAATACCCAGAAGTAAATCACAGTGTTATATCCAGTTGTAGAGATATAATTTGTTGTACTTGTTCAACGAGGATCGTTTCAGCCTGCACAACTTCTTGTTGAGGGTAGACAACTTCACAGTGGTGTGAGAGTCACTCTGTCACAGTGGAACCAACATTCACAAGTAGGTGTTTCCTTTACTGGCCATATTTCTTCCAGTAAGTGCTTTTACCAAATTTGTGTTACCTACTTATACTCCGTACACCAGAGCTGTAACAATCTTTTGATGTATATCCATCAACAAGTTTTTCTACATCTAGGTAAATGTGCAATAAAAATCAAATTTTAATTGTCAGATATTACTTAATAACATGTTTTTTTTTCTTGCAACAGACTTTCAATGCATAAAAAAGTATGTTTCAACATGTAATGTCAATAATAAAACAATTATGATAATTTCATAGACCATCTTATTTA
The DNA here is from genome assembly GCF_000003815.2 of Branchiostoma floridae. Taxonomy (NCBI): domain Eukaryota; kingdom Metazoa; phylum Chordata; class Leptocardii; order Amphioxiformes; family Branchiostomatidae; genus Branchiostoma; species Branchiostoma floridae. The sequence continues at coordinate 12,514,004 of NC_049990.1, read as the reverse complement.
GAATCCCTGGGGAATAGGTATTTTATTTGATGCCAATTTATTGCTCATGTCAAACAGAAATGTCTGGCCTTACTAGCTAAAAATTTCAGTACTATGATATGAGAAAAATTGTTTGGCACCAATGACATCATATAATGTGTATTCCAGCCTTCAACACAGAGGAACAAAGGCGGAAGTATAGGTCAAGGGTTGGTAGGTTCATTGCCTTTTGACATATACGTTGTTGTTGCAATATCAAACATTTTATATCTGCTAGATTATATTGGTTTGGTACTTCCAAATAAATTCAATTTTAACTTAACTTGCATGTGCTATATACAAAGGAAAGGTGTAAGTCCCAATTTAGTGGATCAAGAAATGTTTTATTTTACTTCAAGGAAAGCTACATAAGAAGTAATACATTTGTACACAGTCTTTGTGCTAAACGTCTTATTCTGTTGTCATTTCAATCTTCAACAAGTCAAATTGTCATTTTAAACTTTGTATGTGAAATCTGGATATAACTTATGTCAAATTTGACTGAACAAGTAGGATTTTTCTGTTGAGGGAAACAGGACAACTGAAAATGATCCCTGAGCCGGTGGGTTTGTAGATTACCTGTGTCTGGCAGGTTGCCGTAGATTACATTGTCCTTCCAAATAAGTTTGCTCGGAGCAAACAATGGGATCAACACAAGCCTTTGTTCAAACCATTTAAGGGTGGAAAATGACTGGCCTCCAAACAATAAACGTCAAATGAGAAAAGCTAATAGGTACACACTAATTACTCAATTAGAATGTTGATACCAGTGTACTGTCCCAATAAACCTTAGTTGAACAACTTCCACTGGTTATCCTAGAGGCAAAATACAGAGTGTACTAACCTCCATCACCATAATCTTCTTTGCTGCATTTCTCGTGTTTTATACCAAAAAATGCAGTTTACTGATTGTTTTAGGTTTCTGACAGCAGTTCAGCCTGCAAACTAACATAGTACAATCGGAAATACATGCACACACATAATAAGCCATTCTGCAATGAAGTCTACAATAGAAGCTATACCAAGAGTTTTCTTATCAACCCAGGTTACACAATAGTTCAATATTTTTACCGCTGGAAGAATTGTCATCAACTTCAAAGGCCTCATAAATTTGTATGTGTGTATTGGAGCCATATAAAGTGTGTGTGTGTGTGTGTGTGTAATCAAAGGCCAATCTGATCAGAATTAACACTTTGTGGGATAATCACCTTTTCCTTAGGTACAAGTGGAAGAGGAACAAAGCAATGATAAATATGTGCAAAAAAGATCAATTTCTTGGCAGATTAACCAATAAGAAATGAAGAATTAAAAAATATTTAACACTGGCTAACACAACCATTACGCAAATCAGTAGATTTTACTTTGTAAATAATTTCATCAAAAAATGAAAATGGTACCAATACTGTGGAGATTTACTTATGATCTACTAATGAACTGGGAAACATCAGCAAATATTCTAATTAGTACAGTATAGTCTGAGATAAAAATTATGTAAGTAACCAATGACATCTGGGGTCTGACTGGGGAGAGGCAGCAGTTCTGAGAATACCTTGACTGTAACAAATTAAAGTATCCCTTTATCAAAAAGGATGGACCACATTCTAAAACATTTTTAATTCCTCTGCAAAGCAGGCAGAGAATGTCATTTAAACGGGTCATCTCTCTGAACCAATGAAATGCTTCGTAGGTCAACATCCAGCCAATAACAACAAAGCTTACCAGAAAATGCTGACAAGTTAGATGCCTGGCCAATATCAACAAAGCTATAATGTTGAAAATATTTTCTTACAACTTACAGGGAGCTATGTTAGAAACAAAAACTTTTTGGCTCAAAGTCAAAGAAGTGATGGTGGTAAAATTAATCATTGGCATGATTTAAAACTACCTTGACCCCTAATTTAGCAGAGTCAGAGACCAAATGGTAGGATATCACAGGTTAACTTCAGGGGTCATTGGCCATGTTCTTTATATAATCCTGTTCATTTAACCAACTTCACATAGAAACAGCTGTTCTAGACAGTCTTGTCTCTTGATATCCAGCGGTAACTAGTGGTTTGTCTTGAGAAGGTTCTGTGTAATCTCCAACAGTCCAAGCAGATGTTAGGGTGGAGAATCAAAAAGATTTTGACTGGCTAGATTTTCTAACCATCCCCTAGGGGGGGAGTATTATAAGAAAAGACTCATTAGAAAACTCAATGCTTGTCACCCTCACATCTGCTTGGAAAGTACTGTATCTATGCCTGGGTATTGGGTACTTCATGTACATGTTTCTCCACATGTAGATAATGACTCATTGGAATGTGGTTTCGATATGAATCTTCCACCAGGAAGATCACAGAAACCTTAATGGGAGGTTGTCCTGTGGTAAGTCTAGATCAGCACTAACCACAATCTGAATTTTTCTGCTGTCAGGGTCAGCCAGTGGTGCCCTCCCACACATGCGCTGTGGTTTGCAGGCCAACAACATGGCTGCGGATACTTGAACTCTGGTGTTGTCAGGGCTTATTTCAACAGACTTGATGTGCAGGGATATTCCAGATACATTTACTTGACTCTCATATGGTTACTAGTTGTTACCTTCTCATGCTTTTCTATGGTATCATCCAGGAAGTGGACAGATTGCATGAACGGTAATGTCCCAGGCCTAATAATCCACAAAAGAAGAGGAGAAAAAGATTTCAAGTATTCATGTAGATCTAACTAAAAGAAAATGACACATTTCCACAGGTGGATCTTCGCATTTTATTTTCCTTCTTCATCTTTATTCTTCCCCTTTATAATCAACAGCACTGCCAACAAATTATCATGGAATATCACAGCTTTTTACTTCTAGAGAATTAGTTAGGTTGGCCTAATGACCAAAGAACTCAAAACTGCATACCCTAGTAAAGGGTTGGTTATTCCATTGAACATAAATGTTTGTAGGGGTGTACAAGAAGTTGAAGAACATTTCTTGAATTCTTGTTCTTTGTCATTTTGCACTTCCTGTTTAACCTATTTTGAACTCTTCAACTTAAAAAAAATCTGTGTTCATTAATTCCTGCTGATTTGAAAATGGAGCATTCAACATTTCATAAGGGCCGCACCCCTCTTTCAGGTATAACAATTTTTGACATCCCCCCCCCCCCCAGCAGAATGGAACGGCCCACAGGCCACTGGAGATTGTCTCTCATCAGTCTTGTGAAACATCTTAGATCTGTCAGGCAAGCTAACATCACCTCGGTCATGTTTGTAAAACCCCACATAAGGTGATAAAACGATAAGTATAAGCATTTCCAGTCCTTCTCGCTGATCTCTCGTGAATAAAATATAATAAACAGCAAGGCGAAGTGTCAAACTTATTTATGTTTGTTATTTTGTACAAGGTTGAAGGGCAAGCTAGGAGACGCAAAATGCCAGAAGGCGTGTTATGTGGCAAAATTGAAGCAGTTACATGCATTTCAGGAACATGCAACGATCGCAAACTGTTGGCAAAATAATCGCAGTAAGACATTTAGACTAAATTCTGCTCAAATCTCTCTTCTTTTCAAAGTTTGGCAAAATTCCGCGAACGCCAGGTCCCGTTACTTTGATAAATTATATCACACGTCTGCAAAACGTTTCAAGCGCCAACGCTCTCGTCCCCCTTACGTGCACAAAGTTCGAGAACCCCGCTAAGTCGTGGGAACACGCCGACAACAAAAATTGTTTTAATCCACAAGTTTAAGACGCCCGTTTGTGCCGCCAAGGAAACTTCAAGCAGGACCAAGAAGTGCGTGCCGCCATGTTGGAATCTTACCGGCTGTACTGCCTTTCTTACCCACATCTATCGTCACATTACAACACATATAATCTCTACAAAATTAAACAGTCCTGAAATACACAAAACTCACCGCTAACGCCACGTCCAGAAGGGCCAATAGAAGAAACCCTGTGGCCATCCTAGAAAACAAAAGTAAATTGTTGGACGGAATCATAAGTAGCGGCCAGCGCTATGTTGCTGGATAAAAACAAGAGGAAACAGTGACTTCTCATAATACTCGCATTGCTAAGTTGATGTACGTGGCATAAAAATATATAAATACTCACCATAACCTCATATTCCATGGGCTAGGTCGGCAAGACCCAGATTTGCCCACGATGTTGGCCCCCATGCTTCCAGCACTGCACAGCGTTCTAGGGCCGATGTCGAGACTCTATATCGTCATATGGAACCAATTTACATGCAGCGTATGGTCCCAGGAAAAGACAAACGACAAAAGGGTTGTGCCGAGAAAAACGCTGGTTTTTGCCAAACCTTCAGCTGCCCCCTTAACGTCGTCGTTACCTTCCCGAAATTCCCCCGAAAAGTGTGTAGTTTAGCGGCGTATGGATGGGGAATTACAGCGGTCCAGTTCGCCCATGCACGGCGGATCCAGCCCTGCCGGAAAAGTTTATTGTGAAGGGCGGGGCTTAGCCGGGGGACCTCCCCAAGTGACAGTCCCGCACGTTAGGAGAATTCACAACTCATCAGATGAATAAACATCTGGGTCTTATAAGACATTCCTGGCATTGCGGCTCGACTGGAAAACGTTAGACATGGATGTCTCTGATCAAAGATCTCTGGGGCACCCAGGCGCTTATTATGTATGGATGAATATTCATTTACTTCCAATTGTGACCCAGAGGGATATACCGCTATGATGAAAGACTTCGGAATATCCCCCTTTGTCTGCGGTTTTCCTAATGATGACAATATGGTAAAGTAGGGCATCGCCCCAACACTCAAAAAAGTTTCAATGGATGGTAACAAAAATCTTCCCTCTACTTGGCTCCGTTTTGTTTCAGTGACACCCTGATCTTAGATGCTAATTAGAAAAACTAGTAGTAGTAGTAGTTGAAGACTAGACGCGAAAAGTCACTACAATCTGTTTTCTAAACAGCTCTGTCTGCTAATCTGCTAAAACCAGCACCCCCGCCGCTGATGAGTATTTATGATGTTGTAGCAAATGATAGAGGGATGGCGTCCTCATCCATATTTCCGCCGGGCTATGGACAGTTTTGCTGACTCCCAATCCAGGACATCCCCAGGAGGGGAGATGGGGAGAAGATCAATCTCAGGAAGGGCCGCAGATCCTTCTTGTCGCGCTATCTCCTTGAAGATCGCCACCTGTGACGCATGTGTTCAATTAAATTGTTATTAATTGATGGTGGGGAAGGCTTTCATCCACAGACCGTCTCCAACTATCCTGATATTGATTAATCCCAGAAAAACCCAGAAGGACGGTCCCATCTCGACATTTCAATTTTTTCATGCCCAAACGTCGTCCATTTTTTGAGATAAACGTGCCGGATAGTTCGAGTAGTCAATATGTAACGGAGACTAAAGATATAAGTTGTATGTGGACGCATACTGAATCTTAGCGGCGATTTTAGCTATATAGCGGCACGTTTTGTGCTTTTCCCGCTATCACACGAGATAATCTAGGCGCGTCTTCAGAGGAACCCAAGTATTCGCACCACGCCATATCTCGCCCTCGTGGCTTTCTGTTAATTGGAAACACTTCCACAGTATGTGTCCTCAAAATGTCCACCAGAACCCAATTCCTTTAGTTTGCAGTCGATAATTTCTTCCTTGTCACGGGCCAGAAGGTTTTCTCAACATGGAAATGAGGGGACCGTTATAAAAAGTTCTCTCAACTTGTGAAAGCAATAGTCTAGAGCCCAGAACAAAAGGTAGACTGAAGTAATGTAAAATTTAAGTTGTCATCTGTGTCCAATTTCGGCTGGACCGCCAATTGAGCGCCTGGCATTGCGGTTTCTCGGAAGGATCTGCCGCTTCAGTTTCTCCTAACGTGATCCGGGTGTCTGTCAGGGTTCAATCTGGGATCAAATTTCACATAATGATGTGAGTTTGCTAGTGGCTGACTTTGTGGTTTGCGCCGCCCTGTTGGCTCGTATGCTAATGAGGCGATAGGGCATCCCCGGCCCCTGCCAAGGCATTTCCTGCCCAATGGAGAGTTGGTGTGCGGGGAAGACCTAATCTCTAGTAGTGCCGGCCCCTCGACTAGGATTAGAACAGGGGTGCTCGGACATCGCTGACATCTCGGTAGACTGGACAAGAGGTCCCTCGCCAACCCATCTCTCCGCTGTAGACCAAACAGTGTCGTGCCGCAGAACGACACCGACGCTCGTGCAAGACTTCTTCTACTCACTTGACAGAAAGATGGTGGAAGTCTGACCACAGTACTCTAACGGGGACAGCGGTCTTAGACTCTATACAGACTCTGTGCAGTAACTGGGCCGCGTGGCCCTCTGCATTTTATTTTGATTTTAGTCGCCTAGCTTTTGAGTGTAGCTAGCTTGTAATAGTTAATCAAAATGAAGTTTCGAGACGTGTTAGAAAGACACGTCTTGACATCGTTAGCGGTGGTTCTGATACTGGCCTGCTGCATCCAGCTATCAGCGGCTGCGGTAAGTTTGTTTTTCTTCCCATTCTGTTTTTGTTTTCCGTAAATACAGCATGCGAGTAGCGGATCATCCCAGTATTTTGTACATTTGTACGCATGAAGATTTTGTCTAAACGCAAGTATGTTTGTGAACCCCCCGCATTGCTTATCGTCTTGGGTTCTAGAAGAAACCCAGCCAGACTTGCGAGGCGCAACTTCGAAAGACTCCGGCGCGGCCATGTGTAGACTAGTGCGTCTTGATCCATTTCAAAACATCTTAAATTTGACAAGAAAACAAAAACGCATGTAACCTTAACGCAAATCGTCGCTGCTATGTATTTTATGTATAATGTGTTGAATTTTACTCGGCTGTACCGTTATAGAAAGTGCATGGCGTCGTAGCCGAGGGTCGGGTTTTGTCGCGGCATTCGGTACAATCAGAAACACATGGTGAGACGGGACACAAGACAGGCTCGCTTCATGTCCTTATTTCCACGTTTCCTTGGCGCGTCTCAATCCGTTATGCCGTAGTAATAGCGTAAGAAAAGCGCGTTAAAGAATACTCAGGTTCCTGCTCTGGTGTTAATTTTTATGTTGTGGGGGCCCAGCACGTGTATGCCACAGGGGTAGATGAAATTGAAGACAAGTTTTCTGCACTTGGCACCATCCACCATGTTGACAAGTAGGAGGGGAAGACACCTCCCATGGGCTATCCGTGGGCAGGCTGTTAAATTTGGGGCTACACACTAGCCTTCTTACTCCTAGAATCACAACAAAAACAGTTTTAAACAGTTAAAATAATTATGCAAGGAGGTTTGTTCTATGGCAAAGACTTTGTCATCAACACAAATTTAGTCACTGTAATTTTTGGCAAAGCAAATAGATTCTGAAGAAAAATTGGGGATCTAACTTACTTACTATGCATTTCTCTTAAAATTACTAAAATTTGGATCATTTGTGTGATTCCTCCCTCATATCTGTGTTGTTGGGCATTGCTTTTGTGATTTGTATGTATGCTAATATCAAATTAAAGTCGTCTAATGAGTAAAGACATATATGAACCTTAACCCTTTTGGCTCTTGACATTGTCTGCCATCTTGGATCATAAGAACCTCCTTGCTTGAATGTTAGCAGACGAAAAAAATGTCGTCACATTATTCAAAGTGTCAACTGAATCACTGAGAACTCGATAACTTGATTTATTAGTCTTCATTCAACACTTTTTTCACTATTTTTAATTTAAAAAAGGCAGAATGCAATATAAGACATCCCAACACCTGTGTGTTTTTTTTCCCATCAAGATCAGAGTAGAACATCTTTTGCACTTTGAACTGATCAGTTCTATTTGTAATATTGCATTTGGGACATGAGTTAAATGGCTGAATTGGACATGTTGTATTTGACAAGCATTTTGTACATGTTGAAACAACACAAGAGGGGAAGCTTTCTTCATTATATTGGTACATCTGGTAAAGTCAAGCTTTGCCCACTGCCACTGGTGGAAAAACTGACACACACACATTTCGAACTTATTGTAGGTTTGCAGAGGTCTGGTGCTGACTCTTTTTAGGCACACAACCTAAGTGGAATCGCTAAATGGCCATCAAGAAACCATTTGTGTGGACACTTGAATTGTGCTCTGATCTAAAGTTTCTTTCAACACCATTGTCATGGTGGTGGTTGCGATTTCTGCTACCCTAGACATTTGATCTATCCAAGAAGGTTGTGCTTGATCTGCTAAACTGAGTGACAAGTCATGACCTTTGACAGGCTACGGAACATGGGAGAGAGTCCCTATTTGTAGCACAAGATATCATCTTCTAGCTCTACATCTTACTGAAATATGTCCAAGCAGAGGTTACTTACCTCTGCTAAGGGTAGGAGACCACAAAACCAGCTGTTTCAAAATGGCTAAAATGTAAATGCAGATGACTTGTTAGTGTTAGCCCTTCTGATGTAACTTGAAAAGTTGACTTCTTAGTAGGGAAAACCACTTCACTTCAGGAAAAAATTGCAACAGTAGCTTCCCTTGCAGACTTTGTGAATTAGTCTTTTTTTTTTGGTGACATGTACATTCTGTTGCACTCAGTAACCAGAAGTTACCTACCCTGGATGCCAGAACCCTGGCCTAATCACTGGGCCTATTGTAAAATTGTTGGGCAGTGTAGGCCCTGGAAACAGACTGCCATCTAGGCTAGCAGTTACCAGGCCCTGCTAAGGGGCTACAATGTGAATGTCGTTACAGCTAGTTCAATTTGACTTCATATAATGATCATTGTAATCCTAGAGAAGACATCAAAAGTTATTTTAAGTGTTTCTCTTCTAAACGTTCTATGCATCTTTCCCCCTTTTCCAATGTCAGATGTCTGGCTGTTAGAACCCGTCCTAGGACATAAATTCCCAAAAATCTTGACTATCAGTTCATGACATAACAGCATGGGCTCCTAGACAATGAGTTGGGTGGAGAATATTAAAAAGTTGGAGACGCCCTGATCATCAGTTAATTTATGCAAGAAGATCAAAGGGTTTTCCCTAAATTTTAGGTAATGACATGTGTTAGAGAGATCGATATCTACAAGCATGCATAATGTTAACTCATTTGCATACAGAGGGGGGTAAGATAAAAGAATATTTTATGGTAATTTGGCAGCCTGATTTAATGCGAAAGTTAAGCACAACAGCTTGAACTAAGGGCTTCATTATACAATAGCAAGATAAGTGAATTGTGTAAACATAGACAGCATGAAACATCACCCAAAAACTTTTTGTCTCTGCATGTACAACTTGCGATCTGATTGGTCACATCTAGCATCTTCCCTCTGGGACCAATCAATAGTAGATACCACACCCTGTAGTTGCCAAGGCATAATCCATCTTCCTGGGCTTGTCCCATGGTTCCCAAACTATTTCCTCTGTATGCCTCAACAAATACATTTTTGTGCAACTGTTGTGAAGTTGTCATTTTTAAAAAAATGCACCGTTGTTATATGTCTACTCTGAGCCTAGGGTAAGCTCAGCTAGGCTTCTCTCCAGTTCAAGCAACTTCCATTTTATTGGGTTCTCTTGAAATAAACAGATCCCTTCTACCACAATTCACAAATCTAAACAGACTTTAGGTGTGTCTTTAGTATTGTTAAGTCTCAAAGATAAAGCTAGATATAGCCTAAGTGGGTGTAGTGAATCTCTCTTGCTAGTTTTGGCTGCAGTTTATCACGTGAAGCTTTCCTAAGGATCGGAGGGATGTTGGATGATACCTCTTACATGTCTACATTGGCGTGATGATTTCACATTTTCAGATAGATTTCCTGCATTCAAGTTAACTTTTTTATTGTCAGTTTCTATGTAATTTTACGTGTTTGTGCTGTTTTATGCATGTTTTCTTTGCACCCCGGTGCCACCATGCTAACTGAATGGTGGGGTAAACATAGCTGTTGACTGTGGTATAATAACAAAGTCAATGCTGTCAATACCTTTTGTCCAAACCAGTGTAAATTTAGAGGTTCAGATGGCCCCATAACAGGAAGAATGTTCAGCAACATGAGGTGTATGTCATGTTATGTAATGTTTCACCACATGCACACTGATGGTTGACCATTCAGTCCTGCCCCTCCACTCCCCCTGTTTACAACTGGCACAGGTCCAAGGCATGCAGACTTCAGCTTGACTGATCTTTCATACAACATTTCCAGATAACAGCACTGCTAATCTCCTTAGACTACAGCACTCACGACAAGGATTATAAAGTTGAGTCAAGGGGAAACATCTCTGTTGGGTTGTGTCTGAAGCCTTAAATTTTTGAAAGAACATCTGTTGGTAGTTTTCGGTAGAAATCTGTCATCCTTAGCCTGATTTCCTGACAAAGTACAGTGTATTCCAAAGAATTTTGTGTGGGCATGGCTAGCTTTTCTGTCAACTTCAGGTCAGATTCTTGTAGTAACTTCGCCTGAATACATGGAGAAACATTGTTTTCAGGGGTCAACTCCAGGGGCTGTGCCTGTGGTAAAATTTCTGTGGGCATTTTGACTCTAAAAAAAAAAAACAAAAAAAAAAACAGCCTAACAATAATTTGAATCCTAGGTATTGTATGTGTACTTATTTGCATTGTGGTGAAAATCTTACATCAGTTAGTAAGCTGTAGTAAGACTGAAGAGAAGAAACTTCATTTCTTGTTAGGCTTGTGAATACAGCCTGACATTAGTGGTGAGGGTACCAAGGATTAGCCTGGGTGCTTCTACCAGAGCTCCTTACACTCGCTACCCTAGCGACCTGCTACCCTATTGAGTGTAAACTTGAGTAAAGACCCCTTGTAGAATAGGATGGTACCCAGGCTAATCAAGGATCAGAAATTGCCAGCTTATGAGAAAAATGATTTCATTGATAGTCCAAAATCATGAAGGAGAATGCAGGGTGTCATGGATTACCTCCCAGATTACCAGGGTGACAAAAATCTGTTACAAACCATGCAGGGATTGGCAGCCTGCTGACACTGAAGGTGATGTTTGTTTTTCTCTTTCATCTTCTTTGAGACTGCAGCATTCTGCTTGGATGACCCCAGTCTTTTTCCTGTTGGCACCCCACTGTCAAGAAGAAAAGAAAAAGCAGCTCCGTCTAATCAATTATCCACAGGAATTTACCACAGATACAAAAAAAGGAAAGAAAATTGCCATGACAACAGACATATTGTCTGTGCTGTTGGAAGGTGGTTATTTTCTCCTGCTAATGAGGTGATTGGCTTTCTTACAGTAAAATCTACCCTGTCATGCATTCTTTGGATCTGGTTTGGATATGGATGATCAGATAGGTTTGGTTAATCAGGGTTCTTAGAAACTATTTACATGGCTGTGGAGTTAATTATCTTCAGGCATTTATGCAAGAAGAAATCTGCAATCCTTGCAGGAGGAATGGGAATTACAAGAAAGTCCAGACATATTCTCCGCTGGAGACATGACGCCCCACCCAGTCAGCAATCAAAAGCTTGTGTTTTGTGTAGAACTTGGGAGATTTATGCATACTACTCTAAACAAACTGTGAAATTATGCAAAGATCCATTGTGTTTGTAATCTGCTTTAGGTAAGGACACAATAGGTTTATTAGATCTCTCAGGTACCATTGTCTTTGTCAAGTTTATGCTTGCTGGAACTTGAATCTGGTTGGTCTACCATCTGTGTTCATAGCACATTGCCAAGTGATAGATCTCAAGTCCTAGTTTTGGCCTTTGAAGCCTTCTGTAGTCTTGTCCTGGTTGGTGGACACAGATGGATATGTGAGCTTCCCTCCCAAAGGGAGACTACCTGGTGATTGACAGCTCAGTGGGGTGACAGAGAGGTGGAATTTTCTCTCTTCTTCCTGGGGAGATTATCCATCTCTTTCACTGGAATTTGGTGCAGGACTGGCATACATTAGCACCCTGTCACTACAGCATTATGCCATATGAAAGGGCAGGGATATTTGCCAAGTTCATGTGAATTTACTCAAAAGGTCGAACTGTTCAGTGTCACAACAGGATAAGCAGAATACTCCAATCACTCATTCCCTTGATAAGCAGCTGGTAAATTGTTAGTAAACTTTCCATTCTTGTGACCCAGATTGTAAGCCACATGTTAAAGTAAACAGCTTTTGTTTTTATTCATAAAGTCTATATGCATAACCAAGTGAAATGGAAGAATAATTGTTTAAAGATGGAGACAACCAGATTGTTCGCACATCCTTGTCATTGCACGAATGTGTTAAGTATCGCCACAAACAGCTTTGCACTGTGATGCAGATTAGCTAACTGGTTTAGAATGTTTATGTTGATTTTCTCAAGTAAATAAGTCTGTGTCAGACAGTGTAATAAGATTGAAACATTAGCGTCTCTCTAGCATCACTGATATTTGCACCACCAATATTTATATTCATATAGCATCCTTATATTAACCATTAACTAAACCATTAACTAAGCTTTTCAATCTATTTATCTCTTCCGGCTATTTCCCCAAACAATGGTGCACGAGTCACATTGTACCGATACACAAAGGCGGTGCCAAAGACGATGCGAACAACTACAGAGGTATTTCTGTCACTAGTTGTCTGGCTAAATTGTTCACGGCAATCTTAAACACCCGCCTCACAAACTTTTTAGACGAACACGCTCTCATCTCCCCAAACCAGGCGGGCTTCAGGAAAAACTTCGGGACAAATGACAATATCTTTGTCATCGATTCATTAGTATCCAAGTACAGCAACGATAACAAACGCCTTTATGCTTGTTTCGTTGACTTTAAAAAGGCTTTTGATTGTGTGTGGCGAGAAGGCCTAAGATATAAACTACTTATTTCGGGAATAGGGGGTAAATTCTACAGTCTTGTAAAGTCCATGTATTCTAAACCACAATCATGCATTAAAACCTCTTCTGGTCTAACACCACCCTTCATTACAGACAAGGGGGTAAGACAGGGCTGTAACCTCAGCCCCACACTTTTCAACCTATTTATAAACGACTTAGTTAAAATGTTAGATAGCCCAGAATGTGCCCCGCCCTCCCTACATCATTTATTTGTTTCCTGCCTACTCTATGCAGATGATGTTGTCATCTTCTCGGAAACTGAGAAAGGTCTACAATGCGCACTAGACAAACTCAACACATTTTGTATGCAATGGAAACTGCAAGTTAATGTAAAGAAAACGAAGGTATTGATCTTCAACAAAACAGGACGCACACTTAAAAAGTTTAAATTTCTACTCGGTTCTGAAATCATAGAAATCGCCAATTCGTACTCCTATTTAGGTCTGCAATTATCCCCATCTGGCAGCTTCTCCCTAGCGAAGAAACAACTCGCACTGAAAGCGCGCAAAGCAGCTTTTAGTATCAAATCCCTTATCCGCTCACAGATATCCACAAAAGCTTTATTACGCATCTTCGATGTTTGTATTAAATCAATCATGCTCTATGGATGCGAAATCTGGGGGAAAGATTATCATAATGCCAACTGCCCGATAGAAAATATCCACAATCGCTTCTGTAAAAACATTCTTGGTGTACACAGAAACGCAAGCAATGCAGCATGTAAAGCTGAACTCGGTAGACTGTCTCTAGACATAGACATATCGGTTCGCTTAGTCAAATACTGGTTAAGGCTTAGACAACTAGATACCAATACACATCCACTGCAAGCTGACGCATTATTATATCAAAAACATATGCTTAATATATATAGCAACAAGAAAAATCTGTTATCTCATGTGAAAGAAATACTTAACAATAGCGGCTTGTCCTTTATTTGGAATAACGACAACACTGACCTCGACAGGCAACATATTTGTACTTTACTTAGAAGAAGGCTATCTGACATGTACATTCAAAGTTTTCTCCACAATTTATCTGTTGATACTGGTAAACTAAGATTGTATAAGCATCTCAAATCTGTGTACACTATGGAAAATTATCTACACACCAAAGACTTTGATGTAAGATCAGCTATATGTAAGCTCAGAGTAAGCGCACATACGTTAGAGGTCGAAAGAGGTAGATACAAACAATTACCTGTTAACGAGAGAATATGTAAATATTGTACAGGAAAAGCAGTGGAAGATGAAATGCACTTTATTTGTCATTGTCCTCACTACAGTACCGAAAGAGACAAACTATTTAAACTAATTAACAAATTTTTTCCCAGCTTTGCACATCGTAACGAACTACAAAAAACTGCCTTCCTGTTAGCACCACCCAATGCATATGTCTCCCAAAATGTCGGAAATTTCATCCTCCACTGTATACAGAAAAGAAATCAAACCCAATAGCATTCATTTTAGATTAGAAGTATCACTAGTTGTTGACCCCTATGTCCACTTTGTTATTGTACCATTATCATCAATGTACTTTCATACATGTATTTTTGCAATTAGCCTTCGGGCATGAGTTTGCAATAAAGATTAAATAAAAAAAAAAAAAAAAAAAAAAAAAAATATATTTAAAATCATCAGTTAGTCTTATAGAAAGACAAGGTCACATGCACTGTTCTATCTACAGGCATCTAGGAATGTGTCATCATAGATGATAGAGACTTTCCATACAATGCACAGTGCTTGCTAATTAGCACACAGCATGAAGAGGTTGGTAATTAGGTGCCTCGGGGTACAGTCTGGGCACAGCGAGATTAACACCAAAAAAGAGAGGGAAATTATGACAAGATGTACCTTTTGTTTCGATCATGTAATATTTTTTTAAATCTGAAATTATAGATCTATTTGCATGTAGCATGTGTATTTCATTTGCTTTATGTTTGTGATTTCAGAAACTTCCTACTGACTAGTATTTTCTGTCTGGTCACTCATACTCCCATAGATAATTAATAATTATTATATGCTACCTCTGCCAAGATTGTGGCCTCAAGTATGCTTCATTTGCAGTTCAAGAGAAAGATGCTAGGGGTCCAAAAGCATACAAGAAATCCCTTTCAGAAAGAGTTATATACAGTATTACAGAATGTAAAAAGTCTCCTTTTCTCTGATGTCAAGTTTTCTTTTCTGAGCTCAGACAAGCTAAGTCATTATGACATATGAAGTATTAGCTGCTTTCAGAGAATCACCAACATAAACAAACATGTCAACTCAGTAGACCTTTAAGTTGGTATGCAAACTTTGGAGTCAAAAGAACATGATTTATTGATGGTTTGACACTCTTACCAACTAACAAAAGAAAATCTTAGGTTTGACCTGCACAGTGTTAAACTGATGGCTAACACCTCATTTTCCAGTGTTTCTCAGACATGCAGTCTTATGTTTCTGACACATAAGCTCAGTCAAGTGCATGTTGTCAAGAGGGTTAGGTGTCCAGATGGTCTGTATACTAGACAGCTTGACCTTTTGTTATCAACATGTCCAGACAACTTGTCCATGGTTATGGAGCTTTTCATTTATGGGATGGAGACAGCTTGTTTTCCTCTGCTGACTTCTGGAGAATTCCATTTAGCGTAGACAGCTTGGTTTTGTCGCTAAATCTTCCAGAGAATTCCTTCAAAGCAAGACCAGAAACAGAATGGATTTTCCTATAACTTAACAAAAAATTTCTTGTTCAGATCGACTCTTCTGTGTCATTTGTAAGACATGTACATGATGCAGTTGAGTTTGTGTAGATTCTTGTGGATGTCCTTATGGTGAGGACAGCTTGGTTGGGTCTTCCAACATAGATTCCAGACTGTGGTTATCATACTGCCTGAAAGGATCTCACAGAGAAGAGATCCAGCTTGCATTCTGTCACCAAATAAGGATGGGCTCGACGTAGGGATAGTACGTTCACATCTGATTTGTTTATTAGTAGTGCTCCCTATATCTCAAGAAAAATGGTTCAATGACATCTAGTGTAAGAAGTGTCCAGAACTCTGTGTAAAGGATTGGGGTTGGTATGTCTGTAGCAAGGATTAGCTGTGATCAAGTAAAACAGCTGTTCCCAGACTTCAGTTCTCCTTTAGTCCAGCAGCTCAACCACCAGCTTCTCCAGGCCCCAGCCTATGGGTTCAGCTCATAATACACATGTGCGAACATTATGCCTCTCTTGACCCAAGATAAACTTGCTACTTTCTCACCAGTCACCACCAGTAGGGCAGATTGAAATATGGTCTGAACCCAAGAGTTTATCAAAGGTTATGTTGTCCCCATCAACTTAAAAGATAGCTTGGGAATTGTTCTCATCTTTCATTCTATAGTAAGAGTTTTTGGCGTGAAAAATGTTGGAAGGCAAGGCAAAACGTCTACCGGCCATTTCAGACCTCGGTTATTGTCATTCCGGCATATTATTAAGTCTCGAGGTCAAAAGAAGTAATATTGACGTGTGCAATAAATCTATGTACCTATGATCCTCAAGTCAAGGCTAAGTTCATGAAAGGACGTTATATAGTGTCCTTAGTTCAAGAAGTTGACTGTTTCCTGTTGAATTCTTGCAACTTAAAAGTCAAACACTAAACTTTTAGATCTCCTAAGTTGAACTTGAAATTAATGTCATAGCGTCATTCAAGCAATTTGAAAATTAAACACAATGTTGACGTCAATTTGAAGGGTATTTCCTAAGACTGAGTGATCTGGGTTGCTTCCAAGTCTGAGATAAGCAGCTGATTGGCAAACATGGCTCAGATTTCGTGACAAGGCCCTGAGAAGGTACAGCCAGTGCATACTGATAGTTGACCCATGGTCCCCCAACATGACAGGATGCTTCCTTCTCTTGCCCTGCCCCTTAGCCTAAAGAATGGGAGGCTTCTCCGGTATTGGACAAGTGCAGAAGTGTATAGATTGCCTAAGGTCCCATCAGTGTTTTTCCACTGTCAGTGTCAGTGTGGTTCTGAAATGTTAGGTTGTGTGAAAGTGATCACACACACACTAAGCACAGGCAGTTTTATGTAGGCGGGCATGTTACTGTTTAATGGATAGATAACAACGACAACATTCATAAAGATCTTTGTTCACAAAGTTAAGCCAAGAAAAAGTGGTGCCTGCCTCTCTGGCATTGCTGTTATGTTTTGCAGCATATCGTCAAATATGTCATTGTATTTACATTAAAGTGATAGATAATGTCTTCTTACATGAGTGTCATGAGTCATATAGCAGTTTCTTGGCAGTGCAAGATGTTCTATCTCTCCATCCATAACATGCATGCAGCACAACCTGCTAATATTTTAGCAATCAAAACACATGACCTAAGATCTTTTTTTCCATTGCATATATGGCATTACTGGTGTTCTTCAAGGTAGCATCCCTGGACCCTGACTGTAGGCAACGAGCATTGTTCACTTTTTTTAGCTAAGCCAGAACACAGATCATCATCTCTATCCCTTTGTTTACAAACAAGTGAAATGAGAAGTTCCAGAACCGCTAAATCTAATCTCACCGTTAAATATTATCAAACATTATACACAGTGCAAGTACCAAGTCTGTAAAAAATAACCCAAATGTGTGGACCGGAAAGATTGGTCCATAAGTCCATGTAAAATGAAATATCCCTTAAAACCAAAAAGTAATTTTTAGGCCATGTATATTGAACTATGACAACCATCATCTCAAACAATAGTATAGAGCAAAGGTCACCTAAGCGACCAGGCCTCTGCACTTAAATCCTCACTTAAAATTTGAAATAAGACATTTCATCTGTAGTCCTATGTTATAACAGAAACACAAAAAACTACAGCAAACATTAAACATATTACAGTACTACTGGTAGACATTTTATTGCCTTGCTTGTCTCAGTTTCACAAATCTAAGTTGCAAGAATAAGACATTTAATTTAAATGCCAACTGAAGTGTGCTTCATTCACTGTCATCAACTATTTCTGAACCAGTTTGGCACATTTGTCTCAATCATTGCCAAGTACTCAGGTAACATTGATAGCGTTTAATTTCCATCGTGTCTGTTGGTAGCGTGCTAAGCATTCCAAAGAGCCATTGCAGTTCACATGCAAGGGAAACCATGGTTTCCTGTGCCAGGAATGGTCACCCCTAGGCTGGCCAGACTAGTCTGACCCTCCCTTTGAAGCTGTCAGACTTGTGACAGCCAGAAATAGGAAGGTCCCACAGAGATAATAGACGTGAAATGAAGTCTAAATTTCCTCTTGACCTCTTCAAGTACTTCCTGTGGAAACTTTCCCACAGTGCAGAAGGATAGACTGGAAGTTGTGATGTTATTGAAGTTCTGATACATTGTAATGAATGAGATTGCCAACCTCTTCATCTTCAACCTAGGCATGTCACTCATCTTTGTCATACTGTGGCAATATCGTTTTCAATTCATTTTGTAACAACGTGTGAAAACTTTGTCAAAATAAAAAGTTGTTACTGAAAAATTTAATTAGACTTGACACTTACATGTACATTGTATATGGATGTAGTATGTATCAAGATTTCAACTTTTTTTTTATAAATTACTCCTCAAAAACATATGGTCTTTGACAAGTGAGAGGTTGCTAGTCAAAGGGACTGATCCTTATAACCTTATATGTTAAAACTTACCAGATAATGCTTCCTTTCATTAGCTCTTTCTTACAGTTACACCCAAAACACATGAATCACTACAGCTGGCACTGTTACAAAATATACTCAGCCTGAATGTATTGTGTCATACTGTGGAGTGATATAAGTTCCATTCTGTGTGAGGATGGCTAACAATGTGTTCTTTGCTTCAGTTTAAAAGTTAAAAGTTTGCGGTCTGCTTGGAGAATGGAAAACAAAACACCATCGTCATTGAGATCACTGCGAATATTAATCAACTGCAAGTATTTCTTGATTAACAGTATTTCATCAAGGAGAAATGTGATATGTTATGCAGGAAGTTCCATCTTCTGGTCAGTCAAAATAAGGGATGTAGGTGGTTCTAAGTCAGCATATTAGTCGCTCTTGACCCCCACCCCACCCTTCTTATCAGAACCATTTTATAATGACTATTTTCCAAGTCCAGGAAACATGGAAAAGGATAGTCCCACAAGGCATGAAAGGGTTCAAAGTAAACTTAAAACTCTGTCAATTAAAGCTGACAAGCTTATTGGTAGGAGACAACCATTACTGATGCATATCAGCTCATTAATACAAACTGGAAATAATATTACAGTGTACCATCTCCAGGAAGGCTTTACTAATGTACCTGTGTATAGGTCAGCCATTAGATAGGCAATATCATGAGAAACTACTTGAAAGTTCTAGAGGGACTCAATGTGCCACCAAAACTAAGGTAAAATGCTGCTTTCACCAAGGTTAAGACAAGGAGTACATGATCCATGTGAGCAGTTGCACGTACATCAATGGTCATGTGACCACGATAATGAGGAAAGGGTTAATGACCCTTCAGGAAGGTCAAATGTTAAGTAGAACCTTCAGTCTGCTTCCAATTTGGTAGCATCAATTTAATAGGAATTGAGATAAAGAGGGCATTGACCCTCTGGTTTAGAGCAGTAGTTCAAGTTTGTGCTGCAGGTATGAGATTTTAGGATGAACCTTTGTCATGTCAAAGGAACTTTGATAAATAGTAGCAAAATACCTAAACAATGTTGAAGTTAACAAAGTGGAACTGAGATAAGAACAAGGTGGTGCAGCAGAATTGTACAATTGCTCAGAATGTCCTGTCAAGCGGTTAAGGCAGGACATGACCAAGGTGAAGTGTGTCCTGCAGAGAGTGACGCCTCTTCCCTTTTTAGCTGATCTTTGGACACAACCTAAGTTTTAGCAGGTTTTTACCCCTCAGTGCTGTCACTATCATTTGCAATTGATAGTAAAGGAGTGCTTGTGTTTCACCTCCATGGCTGTTGGGAAGGGTAGGTGGTCAGGTTGGTAAGGGCCCTGACCACAGGGTCAGGTGGGTGTGGTCATCCAAACCACAGTGGGACAAACTGACATCAGGAAGGCAGGCACATCATCAGTGTGTTTTGCCAGCTGACAAAGTGGGTACAAAACAAAAGCGTGACATGGGCTTTTTCAGAGGGGTTTAGAAGGGTTTTCCAGAGAGCATTGGGGTTTTGGTGGGATCCAGATTTAATCATGGGTATAACAACTTTCAGTGGAGACAGTTTGTCTACCATTTCCAGTAAGGTGTAAAAATAAAAGGAGAAGTTTTATAAAGGGATTCATTTTCTGCCCAACATTTATGTGAAAGTTGGCAGTCTTAAAATTTGATTTTACCAAAAAGACAAAAGGTCAAATTGCAATCTTTGTGAGGGCTGTGAAGAAGACATGAGGTGTCCAGAGAACCATCCCTGGGTTCATGCCCTCTTGTGGTGGACACTGAGGTTTGGAGTCAATTAGGTGACTGTGATTCTAAGAAATCCATCTGAGGTTGCAAATCCCTGCTCCAGCTGTGCTGTCCTTTGGCCCTCTCAGGTTAGATTCCGGGAATGTTTTTTCATTGGCTAATATCATCACCCCAGAATCTTTCATCCACCTGAAGGTCCCTAGATAGCTGAGATACCTGAAACCTGATTTGTTTAGTAGAAGTCAGAATTGATGTCAATGTTGAGTAAATGTCTTCATGGTCAGCCTGCTACATAACCAAGGGAACTGGGCCATATGTGTGTCATGTTGAAACCTTATGTCCCTGGTTTATCTCCCTCCAGGAAATGTTGGCTGAGGAAGCTCAGGAAGTATGGGATTGATAAGTATTTGTACTGTCTGGGTTTCAGGGGAAATTCTTTGATGTTTCAACAGCCTTAATTTGTACCAGGGAGCATAATTGATTACGGCCTCCAATTAAAGTAAACAAAGAAACGAACTTCACCATAAATATCATACTACTAGTAATATGACAAGAAGAACTAGAAATACAGGGTTATTGTGTCGCCACTACAGGATTATTGTGTCATCACTCTTGTGTCTGTCTCTGTCCATCTGTAGATTAAAAGAGAGGCAGAGGTTAGAGGTGCCATCATTCTCTAAATTGGTCCAGGTACAGAGATAAGTTATCAGGAGAAAGATAACCCGGAGAGCTTAAAGATGCATCAAAGGTATCTGTTTTGGATCTAAAAGGTTCAAAAAGACTGCAACACCAATCCTCATCACACATTCACAAGATGAGTATCATTAACCTTAGGATCAACTTGTACCCTTAATGACATACTTTTCTAGACAGAGATATTGTGATTACTGAATGTCCTTGTTCCACCTCTGAAAGTTTGTTGCATCTGTGCTAACTCTGCCATCTCCAACAAAGTTGTACATCAACACAGTTGAGTGCTCTCTCTGGTCACTGCAAATTTTGTTGAAATGTGGGTCTGGAACTGAATCTAGATTTGTCTCCAGCCTTACAGCATTGAACCTTATCGGCCTCGCTTCCTGAAGATGGTGATAGCTTGGATCTTTATCTTAAGTTTGAGGCCTTTTTGACATCCCTTGGATCTATTAAGATTCTCAAGTTGCTATTTTTGTGTCGAGTGTCCCAAGCTGATGACTGGAGTTAGTGTGCCTTCAGCACCCATGTTATCCAAGGTGCCCACTTGTCCTATCAATCAGTCTTTCTACTATTAGTTACAGTGGTTTGGTATAACACAGTCAAGGGAAAGTGCATGAAAAGAGGTGTGATGTTGTGAAAACTGGAAAAATACCAAATACCAATCCAGGTATCTCTTTCCTCTGTTGATAAATGGCGTTCACAACAAGTAAAGGCAACAAGAAGAGGGCTAAATGCTATCTATGCTTCTTAGAGCTATAGTCAGACATCTGCACAAAAGTAGAATTTAAAAAAAATACCACAGGATTTAAAGTGTAAACAAAAGACGACTGAGTTACCACAGTTCAAGTAAGTATTTGTGAACTTTGCAAAAGACGTCCAACATGACCCTTGAATCTGTTCCTACTTAGCTCTCTCCCCACAATCATCTATCTTACAGCAGAACTTGCCAGAAGTTATTAAGCAAGGTCTAAATGTTAATGTTTAGGTCCCACCTTCCTTTCTTAAATTTTATTCAAATAAGTAGTTAAATAAAATATTAAAAAGTAGGAAGGTCTCAGTTTTTGTGTCAGTGCACAGTGCTGAAGCTGTTTTGTTCAAGTTCAACCTCCTTTAGACGCGACTTGATTTGCCACACAAAGAATTGCAGAGGAAGGCAGGAGGGAAGTGGAACAGTAGAACTGGGTTCATTAGACCACTGATCTTTGCAGGTGGTCACTATGGTTCAGTGCCAAGGTTTCCAGTTTACTTTTGGCCACAAATATTGTGTCTCTCACTTTATCAACCTAGCTGGCCCCCCTCTTGGCTCAGCTCCCAGTTCCTGCTGTCTGTTGGTCAGTAGATAATCAGAAACACTCTTCATGCACATTTCACAGGCAGCCGGGGCAGGGTTCTTCTAATAAGACAGGGACACTGGAGTAGACTACATCCCATTACTTCAAGCATAGACTGCTAAGGCTCAAACAACCACATGCCCTCAACAAACTGCCCCAAAATCAGAAAACACAAACTTGACTGATGAACAGACAATTATTGATATGTTTTCGTAAGACTAGGCTTTCGGAAGTGTAAGTTGACTGTCTGTGCTGTGTGGGGGCGACAGGTTCTGGATCCCTGACCTACAAACAGGGTGCTGGTAATGGCCTTGCATTATGAATCACCAAATAGCTGGGTCAAATTAAGAAAGACATAAATCAAATCATTACTTTTAGGAGCTGACCTTCGATTTGATTCTGCTGAACATTCTTAGAATAGAAGCATTTTTAACCACTTCAAACTAGTTTTCGATCAGAATTTTTGCCTTCGCTGTAATCCTAATATAGTATAACCATGGTTCGAAATGGCCAATAATATCTCGACGTTACTGTTTATCTGCAGGTATTTGAAATCTTACAATGTGTGGGGTTTCACAAACATGCTGCATCAACTAATGATGATGATGATAATGGCACCTTGCCAAAACTTTATTTTTTATTTTTTATGTACATTTTACCTGCAATGTAGGTAAGTTTTCTCATCACATTTTTTATTATATTGTGTTGCAGGCATGTGAAGGCTGTTCAGGAAAATGTGTTTGCAATGGAACAAAAGGAACCAAGGTTGGTGGACACAAATCTTTCTCCACTCTATGAACAGTGTCATCAGTCTTCTTTGTTGTTTTTTATTTGAACTTCTACTTCATTAAAGAGTGCCATTGAGCATCACTTCATCTGTGTTTTATTTTTAGGGTGAAAGAGGACTACCAGGTCTACAAGGACCTCCCGGATTACCAGGATTCCAAGGACTAGAGGGACCACCAGGACCAAAGGGACTACTGGTAAGGAAAACAAATGATGAGTGTTTCAAAGTAGCCTCACAGTTACACACTAAAAGAGATTCATTCTAAGAAGCATCTACCTAAGGTTGACATTTGTGTTGTAGTTTAGGTGAGTTCACACCTTCTGCAGCAAGTAGAGGTTTGTATTGTAAAGATGAAGCAGACGGGACCTAAACATATTTAAAGATCAGGTCAAAATGCAGGAACTTGACCGGAATTATCCTGACCTGACTGAGAATTCAGTGGGCAGTCTATTCAACCCAAAGTTTCCGATTTCGACCCAGTTGAACACACCACAAGTTTCCCAGACTGGGCAGTTCTTATCTGCATTTGAATTCACAGCATATCTCTCAGACATATGTTTCCTATTTCCTGGGGCCAAAGGATTGTTGGGAACTGATGATGTGGCAACCTGGGTTTTGGTTGCAGACAGTATCTTACCACCTATCAGTAGAGGTATGGACCACAACATGAACAGATTATTAAAGGAAAGGGTAAAAAGTTTGAGATGCATATGTCAATGTAGGAACCAGGTAGTACAGTAACTGAAGAAGAGCTTTCTAGCATGTCAACATTTTATATTTTTCCCCATATCAAGTTGCCTCAGCTTCTTGTTGAGGTCAACTTTTGGACAGCCTGGTCAAGCAGAAATGTTACTCTGA
Organism: Branchiostoma floridae; assembly: GCF_000003815.2. Lineage (NCBI taxonomy): Eukaryota > Metazoa > Chordata > Leptocardii > Amphioxiformes > Branchiostomatidae > Branchiostoma > Branchiostoma floridae. Next base: position 12,490,208 of record NC_049990.1, on the reverse strand, counting down.
GTCTGAAATGTCCACTCTGAAATCTGGTGTAAAAGTCTGACAGCAAATTTGTTACATCTTGTCAAACAAAGTTAGCATGATAAGAAAATTGTATCTGGACAGCAGAATGCACACCCTCTAGCTATCTACCCAAGACCGGACTGCTAGACTGTAATTGTAATACCTACTTTGAAATTACATCTATAACCCCTTCCTCTTTTCCCAACTTAGAGAAAGATACCAATGTTCAAGTATTTATATTGATTAGGTAGAATATCATACCAGTTATGTGACTGTAAAACAGGTATTGTAAGTTGATTTATGCTAGTGACAAGCAAGGTAGTTACCAAAACAAGAATTAATTTGCTGAAAATAAAGCTTAGAAAGGCAAGATGACTAAAAGACATGCATGGTCTCTGTTGGATACTGTAGTCAAGTCAGTTCACTGTTTGTGTCCATTTGATACTTGGTTTCTGGAAGATGAGGACATTCCTACCTAACTAGCTGAACAGTCAGTTGATAGGACCCTGATGTAGGATGGCAGGGTGGCCTGGATGCCTAACCCTACCTCACCACCTAGCAAATAACCCCTCATTACGTTTTGCCTAACCTTACAACTGAATGAAGGCTGCCTTGTTGAGTCATGGCTGCCATATTCATAACTTCCTTTCTAGTGCATTAGGGTTCAATTCGACACTGTCTTCTTATGAAATCCCTGAAATTCATTCACTTCAAGAACTAAAACAATTTCTATGGAATTCAAACTGAAGATCAAAACCAAATTGCCAGGTGAACTATTGCACCAGACAAATTCATATTGAAAAGGAATTGACTGCAAATGTACATACAATATGCTTCATCACAACTTGGAAAAGTTTTGTCTTTTTGTATTGGCTGTTTGGTGTACATTATAATTGGATCTCCCAATCAGACCAATTTAGTTAAACCTCTCCAAACTGGCTACTGTAAAATGGCATGTGTTTTGAGTAACTTCAAATTAGGACAGTTTTCACATATGACATCTGTGAAAAATTTTCAACCAAGGCTTACAGCTTTAGGCTCTAAGCACTATGGCTCTTATGATAAGAGCATAATCACATGCAGAAGTCTTCTTTCCTTTTACTAAAAAGTCGTTAAGATATTTCCTTTAACTTTATTTTGCTAATTTGCCCAACCTGTTTGAGCCTCAGCAATGTTTTTTGTATAAATTCCAAAGCAAGAGCCAAAAAATAAAGATAAATTTAAGAAGCTTGGAAGAAGGAAGAGTCACCTTATATCCATACGTGATATTCTGTTTTCTCCAAGTTGCCAATATACACACGTTCAGCCTTCTACTTAAAAGACTGAGCTAATCAAAAGCAGCCTGAGAAAATCTGTTTAAGCCAAAAATGCCAGTGACTAGTGGCATGGAAAGATGTCTGGATTAGACATTGCCATTATTTTGTCTGTATGGACTCCAGCCAGTGTAACTCGTCACCTTGTTACCCGCCAGGGTAGGAAGTATCGCCAACTATAATATTTTTCTTGAACACCCGCACAATTACAGAAGGTAACTACCTCCCAGTGGAAATAGCTGAAGCAAACAACTGTAGCAAAGTTTTGTACACATGTAGTGAGGACTGTTGTCATAGTATTATTGTTATAGCTGTTTGATTGTGAAACTTAAGTTTTTCCTTCTTTTTTTTATTTATTAAGGGCGCAAGAGGAAACCAAGGTGCTATGGGACCAAAGGGAATCAGGGTGAGTTATGATGTCTGTTTTGTTGCTCAATTTTGATGTATCCTTTTATTCTAATGCAGATGTGTTAACTTGTGCATTTCTGTACCCAAAACTTAATTTCACTTTATTTCTCCTTCTGAAGGGTGCACAAGGCATTCCAGGCTTTGCTGGTGTTCCAGGAATTCCAGTAAGTTTTCAGTGTTGAAGGCATTAACTATTACTGTCAGCTTGAGGTTCACATTTCCGTGTTAGTGACATTAAGTTTTTAACATTGCTACTCTGGAAAGTTTTATATGTCTTGTTAACTGTTAACATGTGAATCATATTGAAGCTGTGAAATATCTAAAGGGTAATATTGTTGTGTGCATGCTTGAATGCAATATGTTATAATGTATGTGTATAATGTTGATATTGATATCATTTTTCCTACACTATTTCAGGGTTTGCCAGGACTGGAAGGACCCATGGGTCCGCCTGGGTTGGATGGCTGCAATGGAACAAAAGTGAGTAACTTGACATGTACATAACAAACATATCACAGGTATTTCTTTACAGTTTGGATTTGCAAACAATAATTCTTGGATTATTCTACCAGCTATTATCAAGTTCCTAAATCAGTTCTAAAGAAATAGATTTCTAAAGAAAGGCTGCAAGACAGAAACACAAAGTAACGTAAGCATTTTACTAAAGAATCAAGAATTGGATTTGTGTGATTAAAGTAATATAGTTTTACCTTGTGTACTTTTGGACGTGTGACATTAAGCTTTTGTTACATTTGTGTGATTCTTTTATAACATATCGTCTCTTGACTTGTTTTATTCTACAGGGAGATCTCGGACCCAGAGGTAACCCAGGCCCAGCAGGAAGGGGTGGTACTCCGGTAAGAGAATTTTTGATATTTGTCACAATTACATTCGCTCTGATACTCTCTGATTTTTTACTACACCCTAAAGGTGGAGACATTTGGTTGTAACACATTTGCCTTTGCCTGTTTGCAGGGCTTGCCTGGACTTGATGGACCAAAAGGTGAACCAGGTGAATCTGGTGGTGCTGGAGAAGGGATCAAGGTATGTAACCATAGTTTTTTGTTTTTGTTGGAAATAAAAAAGTTGAAATTCATCCAAAAATGCATACTGATTTTTCCATAAGAATTGTTTGTCAGAAGTTTGGAATAAGAATTAAAACAGAATCATTCATATAATGATAGAATTCTAGATTAAGCAAGCAATTTTCCTGTGCTTTCAGGGAGACAGAGGTGATGTTGGCAGAAATGGACTACCTGTAAGTACTGGTCAACATTTACATGAGAATATTTAACTTAATTTTAATGTTTAGTTAATGTCAAAGCTGTCTGCATGCAACATCCATGATAGTCACATGGTATATGTGTCATGTATGTCAGGCTATTGTTGAATAGTTCCCAACTTTTGAGTTATGTCGGTGCACTTGGCTGTTGAGATTCCTCTGCTATGGTCCTGATACATGTAGTGTGTACTTGATAATTATTATAAGTAGGTACTTCAAATCTGATGGTTCTTTCTTATTACAGGGCCCACCTGGACTTAACGGACTTCCTGGCCCACAAGGAGACAGGGGACTTGAAGGCTCAAAGGTAAAGAAGAAGACACATTTTTTTACCTTCAATAATGAGTCCAATTCTCTTGACCTTTTTTGGTGGTGATGTTCCATCCTTGAGTTGATCTTTGGTTCTTTTCTAGGGCTTCCCTGGTCCCAGAGGCTTCCAAGGAGAGAAAGGTGACATGGGCTTGGGCTTCCAAGGACCAAAGGGAGCTAAGGGTGAGGGTGGTCTTCCCGGCCCACCTGGACCTCCTGGCATTCTAGGAGAACAAGTCGGACTCCCCGGACAAATCTTTGTAAGTATAATTGCATCATCAGTTAAAACTGGTTGCTCATATTTTGTTGATTCATTTCAAAAATGTCAAGGATACCCTGTTAGAAGACGTATATTTTGATATGAGGCTGAGAATGCTGAAGTATGGTTGGATGATACTGTAATTCCTGATTTTTTCAATGTACTGTTATGTTCACGGTTTTCACAGTGATGACTGTAACGTGAACTTATCATTACTGATAACAAATAATTCACAGACTTTTTTCATGTGCACTTGCCATGACAGTGAACATTTAGTTCCGAGAACAAGTTAAATTTTCTCAGACCGTGACAGTTAAGTACCGTGAACACAAAGTGAATTACAGTATTAATTTCTCTATCAGCGTAGAAGTCTAAGAATAGTTTTGCTTCAATACACATTTTTATGATTCATTAATTTCATGACATTTTTGCTCTGTTAATGTTTTAAGCAGGTAATAGACATTTCTATTTGATTTGCTCTTCGGTAACATGTCTTTGTATTTTTTCCCCAATTATTTAAGGCTCAAAAGGGACAAAAGGGTGAAGCAGGAGCAGCAGTAAGTATCTGTATTATATGTTTATAGTGTCTGTCTTTTTTGCAACTAGAAACGATGTAGCTTTGTTCATAATTTTCAAAGAAGACAACAGCAAAATACCACAGTAAGGGAAAGAACGTTGTGTATCATTCATGATCACCTTTTCTGATGCAATTGCAATAGGGATGAATATTATATATCACCTTCCTATTTATCTATTAAAATCTGAAGGTATGTGAACAATATGCAGCACATGAACTGGTCCTTGTAAGTACGTTTTTTGTAATGTGAGTATCTACGAGATTGTAATCGATATTCTTTGTTACAGGGACCCATTGGTTTCCAAGGCCAGAAGGGAGAGCCAGGCCTTGCAGGACCCCCTGGTGCCGTAAGTGGACACATTTTCACAACAGACACTAGAGGTTCTGTTTTTTGAGTTGTAGGACATGGTATGCACAAGATATGAAAGTGACAAAGCTTTATGTGTAACATTGCATATCAAGCTGCAACTTGGTGACTACTTGTTCATCAGTGAAAGATGTATCTTAAATCTATTTTAGAAAAGTGAAAATTAACATGTATTTTATGTAACCTTATGACAAGTGTTACATAGATGTACACACAGTGTATAAAATAATTGTATGCTAAGTGGAATCACGACAGAAGAACACAAATGCACATGACCGAGCTTTTGTTGTTTGCTAGATTTTCGCCCTGCTTTTGTTAACCTGCCGCTTTTTCCAGTTTTCTAGTGCAGAGAAGTGTGCTGCTGAACATGGCTGCAGTGCATGGCTTAGTCCCAGCTTGTAGTGGCTTTTGTGTACGGCTCCTGGGCAAGCATCCAACATCAACTGCAACCGGCTGTCATCATTAATTATGCAATGCCTCCCCTCATGCCCCCAGAAAGATGGAATTTGTTTCTAAGAGAAAATTTAAAATTGGTACTTAAAGTTTCACACAGCTCTTTAACGAACTGCCCAAAAGGAATTTGTCTAAATTCTAATTGTATGAAGAAATACTAAATTATTGCTTGTTACATTCAGAAAAAAAGGACCAAGAAAATCGTAAAAATTGTTCATTGCCATCAAAAAAAGTTCTGCACACAGTTTCGTTTCTTAGTTTGTTAAGTGATATCTATCACTACTATACGGTACTTTAATTCTGATCCACTTGAACTTTGTTTCGTGACATCTGGCATATTCCATCTGTCAAAATACATCTCTGCTCACCAAAGTCACCTAACAATGGCCATCATTTACATGTGTAGAACTGGTCATTGTCTTGACCTCCATTGTCTAGCTGCATACTGTTGTATGCACGTTTTAAGTGGGCTAGCTTTTTTGTTTATGACAACGTCGTCCTTGCTAACACATCTTTGTGACAATGATTCTGACGTCCAACTTTTCACATGCATAAATACACCAGTACTATGTTTCTGTATGAACTTTTAATCAAATCTGCAGCAATTGTAAGTGCACCCACAGTTCTTACTGAATCATCTCGTCATGTTCTAGACAAGTCGCACTGAGGAAATAGCATGCTCTTTCTTTTGAATTTTGGATATAGAAGGAAATTTGTGCGAGTTTTCAGTAAAATACAATTGTTGAGGTTTTTGATTGAGTTACTTCAGCTACTATCAAAATTTCAGCTGATAGGATAAGTCTAACTTGGGCATGAAGTTTCATACAAAGTAATGTACAAAATTTTAGCTGAATGGAGATGGTTAAATTGACAATCAATTGTATGGTATCCATGACAATCAATCCAGGTCATCACACAATCATAGGTCATACATTGCAATTGCACACTCAACAAACTCATTAACAAATATCTCATCATCATATCTTTGTATTGTAGGGATGTTAACTAAATTGTCACATTGAGAATTCAAGTACATGTCAGTATATGTTCTACAGAGTACCAAATTGTACCCCTATTGTCCTGGAGGCATTGTTGCATGACAGGTTGCACTTGATGTTTGATTCTCCTGCATACAGCCAGGGGGAGGCGGAGGCTGTCCATCCGTTGGTTGCCCTTATGGCTGTCCAGTGGGCTGTCCTGGATACCCGGCACCCCAAGGGCAAAGAGGGCCCAAAGGTGAACCCGGACGCCCCGGAAGTCCTGTAAGTTTGCTGTATGTTATTGTTTGTTCTCTTATCAACAATGGTTTATTCTGTGGAACTGTAGAGTGTATCAGGACCGGCGCCCCTACCTGGAGCTGTTGGCGGTGCAGGTGCCAAAGGAGAACCAGGCATCCCCGGACCTCCTGTGAGTACTGAGCTTTTCTCTTACCAGGCATCATTGTTGTGTTACGTTTGAACTTTTCTACTTGATGTAGTTGAAACATTTTAACACAACTAAAGACTGTTTCAGAAACATGCATATTACTAATGAGTTGTGATCTTTTTTTAAGGCAATGCAAATTACATGGACCATACTGGCATACAAATATACACTTTTATATGGTCCTGGATTGTAACAGTATTCAAATGGTCTAATGCTGAAGCTGAATTGAAGGCTTACTGGCTTTATCGCAATAAATTTGTTATGTGGTAACAGATTTATTTGATATTAACTCAGTTGTTTCTCATTGTGTGATTAGTTGCGTATGTCATTCTAAGCTAATATATACACTTCAGTTGTTTAAACATATTTAACCAGCATCTATGTTCAAAATGATGTTAAATTTTGATATTAACAGGAATGTGAAGCAGGAACAGTAAGTTCACTAATGCATGATTGTTGGAGTGCTTGATCTACATATTTACCTACAGGGTAAGCCTGGCAAGGATGGGCCACCCGGACCTTTTGGGTTTAATGTGAGTAAAAAGTTAAGTCTTGATGTGAAATGTTCACGTTCACGGTGTCTGTCCTCGTTCACACACAGGGTCTCCCTGGCCAAACTGGACCACCCGGACCCTTTGGCTTCAACGTGAGTAGCACTAGTCTCTGTCAGTAGGCACCCGGTAACAGTAGATATGGTGTGGATATGTTGTTGGAACTGCATTCAGTTATACCCTCTTTGCATGGACACAACTGTTACGTGACCAAAACTATTCAATGAGTAGTAAGAACAAATGTTATTGTAAAAGAACTAAGTTTTGTGTGTTTTGTACAGTCATAGTTTACAGATCATGTTCCAAATTTAAAGGTCAGTGTGTCCACCTGCTATGTCAATGCACGTCATTAAGCGTTTACTCTTGTGCTAATGATGTAAGTCTAAATGGATTGTAATTTAATGTTGTTATATTTTGTTCAATTGAATTGGTTTGTCTTTTTTCCTTTTTGTATGCTTATATTGATGTGATAAGATGGTTGAGTTGCAATATCCTCTTGCTCTTTAGGGACAAAAAGGTGACCCCGGCCAACCTGGCACCTCTGGCGGCCCTGGCTTTGTTGGACAGAAGGGAGAACCAGGCCTTCCTGGTAGAGCTGGTGCACCAGGAGCACCTGTAAGTATAAGTACACGTAAACCTGTCTGTACAATGTACATCTTCTATTCCTGTGGCAAACACCTATGGAAATTCAGTATTGGTTGGTGTAAGTCAAACTCAAACCGTTTGGAAGAATCGTGCATGTCCACACAGCGATAAGATATCTCATATGCAAACATTGTATACAGTCCATACATGTACCTTATGTCTGTGTCTCCCCCTCCCCTCCCCATAGGGTGCAGCTACAGCTGGTGGCAGACCAGTTCCCGGACCCCAGGGTGCCCCAGGAAGACCTGGAGGTAGTGGATTCCCCGGACAGAAGGGAGAGCCAGGTCTTCCCGGCTTTGGCGGCCCCAAAGGTTACCCCGGCCCCGCTGGTCGTCCCGGCCCACCTGGTCGCCCTGCTACTGGTGGTCAATCCTTCCCTGGTGCCCCCGGAGAGCCAGGTACAGTTTCAACACACGGCAATGTCGCAAATCTTGTAGTATTAGCTTTTTTTTTTTTTTTTTTGTTAACTGTATTCACAGCAACAGAAACCCAAGCAAAATATCCATTATGTTGATAATATGTACTAAAAGCTCTAAATTTTGAAGTGCTGCTAACTAGCAAATTTACAGTTACCACTTGTAACAGCATTGTGCACTATGATTACCTTTTGACCTCGTACACTTCCTTTTGTTCCTTGTTCTTGCTGACTGGATTGAGAGTGCGAGTGTTAAAAGATGTACTTGTGTGTACCCAATAGGTGTCCCAGGACGTGATGGACCCCAGGGCCCACCCGGCGGTGGCGGAATGCCTGGTCAGAAGGGAGAACCCGGTCTGCCTGGAGCAACTGTTGGTGGCGGTGTAGGCCCACCCGGACGCCCTGGTGGTCCCGGATTCCCCGGTGCTAAGGGAGATAGAGGAAACCCCGGTGCTCCAGGTAAAAGCATGAATATGTTTAATAAGATCATAGTATTTTTGGTCTGATATGCTGAGGTCAAAGATACAATCAGGCCTTAGAGTTGTTTGCCTACTAAGGAAGAGCAAAATCAGAACCACACAATGCCTTAATTTCTGCTGATTTTTGCCTTTATCCTTGCCTTGATGCTGTCAGTTGTGATTGTCAGGCAACCATTCATCTTTATAGTGTTCTAAGATGGTTGGAATGAACATTTTCAGGTCTGCCTGGTGCACCTGGCCAGGCCATCGGAGGAGTTGGTCCACAGGGCCCGATGGGTCCACCTGGAGAACCCGGCCGCCCTGGCGGTCCTGGCCGTCCCGGCGGATCTGGAACACCTGGATTCCCAGGTACTCTTTTTTTCTTACAGGGGTTGCCCATAGGTACATCAAATTGTCTAAGTGCTAACTGTAATAAGTATG